>NC_083438.1:37997545-38092545 GCF_020745735.1 Hemiscyllium ocellatum
CAGGCTCATTAAGCACATTCCTGTGACATTGCACATTCCCTCTACGCTGGCCGTTTGAAAATAGAAATGGAACAAATTATAATCTCTCCCCTTTCCCACCCCAAGGACTTTCATGAACAAATAAGTGTGTTTGTTTATCACTGCTGCTTTGAAATGCTTGGATTAGGAAATGGGTTATTCGAATTTCGCTTCTTATGTCAGACACTGGACGGTTACTGTGGGTTATAGTGACTGAAGCCCAGAGTTGTGTGAATTTGTACATTGTCCCCTTGACATTGTGGACAGCGAAATAAATTCTAGGCACTGAACCTAGAGAAATATTGTATCAGATCCCACTGTAGAAAGTTACCATTTCAGACACAACATTCTCATTTCTCAGTAAATGTGAGGGTAAGGTCCTTTCACTCCAGAACAGGTCTCCAGTGCATCTGACACAATTAATGGCTCCATCAAAATAAAGTTGCCTTTTCCCCGAAATCTCCCTTTGGGGAACCAGCCTTTCCTTTTCTCCCACAGTTCATTTCAGTTCTCGCCCATGTTGAAGCTCAGATGGTGATGTTTTGGTTTAGTGAGTGTGGCAAGGCGTGTGGGAGCCATGTTGGTCAAACAAGGAGAGGGACGGAACAGCTGTGGTGTGACAGAATGGGCTCAGAGGGCTGAATGGACTTCTCCTTTTTTCACCTTTTATACCTGAGCAAGTGAGGAACCACCTCACATCACAGTTTGCCAACTGTGGGAAAATGTACGTGGCAATGAATGAAACATTGCACGCAACAATGAGATTCCTCACTCTCCCTCCAACATCAGTGGGGATCAGTCAAAACAGGAATGAAACAACAACATGATAATGTCCAAACTGATTGTACTATGGAACAAGGTCAATCCCAGAATGAAACCTGAATTGATAGATCATCTTGAAACATAAAATATAGGGGCGTGGGTAGTCCATTCATCCCATCAATTCATTGTCAATCCCATTTGGTATAAACATAGCTGATCATCCAACTCAGTCCCCTGTTCCTGCTTTCTCTCCTCATATCCTTAGATCCCTTTAGTGCTAAGAACTATACCTGACTCCATCTTGAAATCACTCAATCTTTTGCCCTCTCCAGTTTGCTTTAATAAAGAATTCCAGAAGCTCACCACTCTGTGTTTGTAGACATTTCTCCTGGTCTCAGCCCTAAATGGTTTACCCTGTACCTTTAAACTGTGACCTCAGTTCTGGTATAATTAATTTTTGCATTCATTAACCTCACGGTTTATCACTGCGACACAGCGACACACAGCATCATAGGCTTTGTCGACAACAGAAGTTTATTGGAAAACAGAGAAAAAAAAAACACATATCTAGCACAGAAGGCAGGTTTTCATGAGCTTAAAATTAGATATATTCAATAATATTTGCAAATCTGTCCATTCCTGGAGAATCGTGCAAAGAGACATCACATGCCACTGATACCTCTTTCAGTTTCTCATTGACTAGTTCCTTCTGGAATCTTTCCCATGTCTGTGGAGACGACTTCACGATTGGTTTTTTGGACCAGGTGGAATGATATTTCACACACAGATGTTCGGTTCTGAAGTTTCTCATGTCTAATGAGTGGTGTTTGTTTCATCCAATTTCTCAGGAATCTCCACAAACAGTTTCAGGACTGAAGGTGAAAGAGCTGGGGAGAGTGTTTGAAAATTTGGAGGGTGTTACCAAGAAAGGGAGGGGTACGCGTGCTGTAGGAGGTTAGAGAGATGGGGAGGAGGTATAGGGGCTAGAGGAGGTTACAGAGATAGGGAGAGGATGTAAGGGCTTTATGGAGTTAATAGAGAATGGAGGGGGTATAGGAGCTGGAGGAGTTTACAGAGATAGAATGTGATGTTGGGGTTGATGGAGGTTTTAGAGAGATTTGGGAGTGCTGGGTTTGGAGGAATTGACAGAGTTAGGGAGGGGTGTAGGGACTGTATGAGACAACAGACATAGGGAGGGTTGTGAGGACTGGAAGAGGTAACAGAGGTGGGCGATGTCGGGGTTGGAGGAGGTTACAGAGATAAGGAGGATGTGTAGGGGCTGGAGATAGGGAGGGTTTTTGAGGATGCATGGAGATTTCAGAGACAGGGAGAGGTTCATGTATACTTACTCTGCTATCCAACTCAGTCCCCTGTTCCTGGTTTCTCCCTAACCCCTGTGATCCATTAGCCCTGAGAGGAACGTTGAATATCGGAGCAGGAAAAGAGTGATGCGGATCACCTTATGTCAGTTTGCAATCCCATGGTGCATTTCATTGCCCATTGAGGCTGGGAAAAGTCACATGATATTGAAATACTGTTAAAACTTGGAGACAGACTATTGGATTACACCATCCTCCCTCCCTCAGTATTCACAATTCAGTAAAATTAAATCATTCAAAGACCGTCAACATTGACGCAATGCTTCCTAACCAGCCTTTTAAATAGCCATTTCAGACTCTGCGAATAATTAATTCCAGACACTGGGTTGTATGGCAAATACAGGGCTTAGCAATTTATTAACAAAGGGGCAATGTTAACAGAGTAAATATAAACAGCAAAGTATTCCAATTAGTCTACATTTTAAACCCCAATAGCTGTTTTCAGTCTCATTCACACAGTAGACAGACAAACTAACAGTTCAGGGATACATTAAAGAATGTGAGAAAGCTGACCAAATTATTTCAGTGGTTCACAGGGTGGTTCATGGGCAGGGATGATGGTTTCTTGCATGACTTTTTGAAAATGTGTATCAGACTCTCCTTTACAGATCACTCAGATAAAGACAGTCATACTTATAACTTAGTTTTCTGTTCCCTGAGTTCAAAAGAGCTGATTAAGGAAGTTAGGCAGGAAGATTTCAAATCTTTGCCCTGCAGCGCCAATAGCCAGATTAATAGAAACTCAGCCCAAATCCAACCCAACTTGTGACCATGCCCTGACAGACTGACTGTCTCTTCCATGATATCCCAGTTACCATTCAACATCTGCACTCTGCCTGAGATAAGGTCTTTTCCAGACCAATTCCTGGAGAGTGACCTAATCGATAACCAACGTCTGTCATCTGTTTCACAAAGGTGGCAGGTAGGAGCTCTCCCTTCATTGTACAAGATAATGTGAAAGTGGATGAATTGTCTAGAATGTGAAACCAATTAATTAACAACTTAAAGGAAAGTGACAAAAGATTACGAAGAAAACAGGGATGATTCAGTGCCAATGGAGGGAGGTTTTGCTTTCTGTTGTCTGTGTGTCAGACACTTGGTGAAGAAATGCCTCTTGGGAAATGTGCTTCATCTCACTTTAGGGTGGAGGCATGTGAAGGCACTTTTACTTTTATTATTGTCTGTGGACCAAAACTGGGGCAAAACATTGCTCTATAAACAAGAAAACTGTGTAGTAAATTCTGTTCAGTGTTAAAAAGATTATTGGAACATATTGACAGTTTTATACACATTGTTGTCTTATGGGACAACAAGAGAGTGTCTCAAAAACTTTTGTGTGTGTGAGAGAGTCTGTGTGTTTCTGTGTGCGTGTGTGTGAGAGACAGAGCATGAGCGTGTTTCTGTGTCTGTGTGGGTGAGTGAGTGTGTGTGTTTCTGTGTGTGTATCTGTCTGCGTAAGACAGACAGAAAGTGTGCGTGCATGAATCTGTGTACGTTTGTGCTTGTGTGTGAGAGAGAGGGTATGTGCAGGGCAAGACACCATTTGATTGGTTTTTAATCAGCACCAGTTGTGTGTTCAGGAGAGCTCAGGACAGTGACAATCTCTTGCTTGTTCCCTGGACAGGTCAGTGCAGCCAAGTGTGTGGAGAATACAGTGTAAGGACCAGCCTGTGAAGACAGAGCATCCATATCACTCTCTCCTTTCTGCAGGGGGAACTGAATGAAGACACCCTGATAGCTCAGCGCTCCCTCTCGGTGTTCCTCTGCTCTCTCTGAAAATCCTCTGGTAAAAGGGACAATTGGAAATCACTTCCACACAAACAGAAATGTCAAATTTTGAAGCAGTGAACAGGAGACTGAGAATTGCTGTCCCCACAACCTCGTTCATCATCAACTTTTTGAAGAAATTGAAAGGTTCTGAAAGAGAGCAGCACATGTTTACTTGATTTTATTTTATCTTAGCGCATAAAATATTTTCCTTCTCCGTCCTTTTTGGTCATCTCTCTGAGTGAACAAAAGTCTTTGAAGTGGAAGAAATGAAGTTACAGTTTGGCAATTGAACACATTTTTTTTTCAATTTGTTAACAGTAATTTGAACACAATAATGTTATTTTCACGGTGATGCTAAAAAGGTGCGCATATTCCTTTAACAGAAATTGGATATTTGTGCACAATTGGGTAATATGGTGCTTTCATCAAATGTTCACGTTCTTGAGAACTTGGTGAATAGTGGGACTGGATTTCCAGTGCACTTCAGTTAGACCACAGCGAGATTATTGTGTGCAGTTCTGGAATCCACATGATAGGAGGGATGTGTTTACACTGGAGAGGGTACAGAGGGAGATGTACCAGTGTGTTGTCTGGGCTGGACAGAGTTTCAGTTATGTGGAGAAATTGGACAGAGTGGGTTTCTTTCCTTGGAGCAGAGGTGACTGAGGGGAGAGATGGTTGAGATGTGTAACTGTATGAGGGACACAGACAGAAGAGACAGGAAGAGGCTTTCCCCATTGATTGGAGGCATGGATAACCAGGGAGATAGATTTGAGGTTGAGGCAGGTTGTTCAGATGGAATGTGAGGGAAATGCTCTCACATAGGAGGCGGTGGGAAAGTGTAGCTCACTGCCTGTGAGGGTGGGAGAGGCAGAGACCCTCCTAACAATGAAGAAGTATTTAGATGTGCACTTACAATGGCGAGATGTTCCAAGATATTGAGCAAGTGCTTGAAAATAGCATTAGAATAGTTAGGTAGTTGCTTTTGACCATGTAGATTCGATGTGCTGTGCTGTAGACATCAAGGGCTCTCTGACTGTCCTGTTGAATCATAAAAGTTGCTGCCCAGTCTCTGAAATTCTTCAGACCATTCATACCTGCCTCTTACTGCAATTTCTTCAAACCTCACAATGCTAAGTCTGTAAAGTTCTTGTCCATCAACACCCCTCGCTCCTCCAACTCTGCCTCCCTACCCACCTACTCTTCTGGCACTATTCCCGTAGACAACGACGACATAAAAATCAAGGCCAATGGCTCCGCTATCTCCTCCCTAGCTTCCCAGAGGATCCTAGAATAAATGCCTTTAGGCCCAGGGGACTTATCTATTTTCATCCTTTCCAGTGTTTCTCAGACCTCTTCCCTACGTACCTCAAGGCCATCCATTCTAATCACTTGTGACTCAATATTCACATCAGCAACAGTGTCCTGTTCCTGAGTGAATACTGACGAAAAGTATTGATTTAGTGTCTCTCCAATCTCCTCCGCCTCCACGCACAACTTCCCACTACTATCCTTGACTGGACCGATACATACCCTAGTCATTCTTTTATTCCTGGCATACCTATAGAAAGCGTTTGGGTTTTCCCTAATCCTACCAACTAAGGACTTTTCATGTCCCCTTCTCGCTGCTCTTAGCTCTCTCTTTAGATCCTTCCTGGCTACCTTATAACTCTCAATCGCCCCAACTGAACCTTCACGCCTCATCTTTACATAGGCCGCCCTCTTCCCTTTCAGAAGGGATTCCAATCCCTTATTAAACCGCAGCTCCCTCACAAGACCCTTTACTCCCTGCCTGACTGGTACATACTTATCAAGGACAACCATTAGATGTTCCTTGAACAATCTCCACATATCATTTGTGTTCTTCCCTTGAAGCCTATTTTTCCAATCCACGCATCCTAAGTCATACCTCACTGCATCATAATTTCCCTGCCCCCAGCTATAACTGTTGCCCTGCAGTGCACAATTATCCCTCTCCATCACTAGAGTAAAAGTAACCAAGTTGTGGTCACTGTCCCCGAAGTGCTCACCTACCTGCAAATCTAACACCTGGCCTGGTTCATTACCTAGAACCAAATCCAGTATGGCCTCACCTCTTGTTGGCCTGTCTACATATTGTGTCAGGAAACCCTCCTGCACACATTGGACAAACACCGACCCATCTAACGAACTCGAGCTATAGCTTTCCCAGTCAATATCTGGGAAGTTAAAGTCCCCCATAACAACCACCCTGCTACTTTCACTCTTCTCCTGAATCATCCTCGCAATACTTGCCTCTACTTCTCTCGGACTATTAGGAGGCCTATAGAAAACTCCTAACAGGGTGACCTCACCTTTCCTATTTCTAACCTCCGCACAAACTACCTCAGATGGCAAGTCTTCCTCCATCACCCTTTCCACCGCTGTAATACTATCCTTGACAAGCAATGCCACACCTCCCCCTCTTTTAGCCCCATCTCTGACCCTACTAAAACATTTAAACCCTGGAACCTGCAACAGCCATTCCTGTCCCTGTTCTACCCACGTCTCTGTAATGGCCACAACATCGAAGTCCCAGGTACCAACCCACGCTGCAAGCTCACCTACCTTATTTCTTATACTTCTGGCATTGAAGTATACACACTTCAAGCCACCTTCCTGTTTACAGGCACCCTCCTTCGAGATCGATGTCATGTTCCTAACCTCCCTACACTCAAGGTCCTGTACCCTAAAGCTACAGTCCAGGTTCCCATGCCCCTGCAGAGTTAGTTTAAACCCTCCCAAAGAGCACTAGCAAACCTCCCCCAAGGATACTGGTGCCCCTCAGGTTCAGGTGCAGACCATCCTGTTTATAGAGGTTCCATCTTCCCCAGAAAGAATCCCAGTTGTCCAGAAACCGGAATTCCTCCCTCCTGCACCATCCCTGTAGCCACGCATTTAATTGTTCTCTCTCCCTATTCATCGACTCTCTATCACGTGGCACGGGTAACAAACCAGAGACAACAACTCTGTTCGTTCTATCTCTGAGCTTCCAACCTAGCTCCCTGAAAGCCTGCCTAACATCCTCACCCCTCTTTCTCCCTATATCGTTGGTGCCAACGTGGACCACGACCTGGGGCTGCTCCCCCTCCCCCTTAAGGATCCAGAAAACACGATCAGAGACATCACGTACTCTTGCACCTGGGAGGCAACATACCAATCGTGAGTCTCTGTCGCCCCCACAAAACCGCCTATGTGCGCCCCGAACTATCTGTGCCCAATAACAATCGCTCTACCTTTCTCCGCCCTTCCCTTCTGAGCAACGGGGACAGGCTCCGTGCCAGAGGCCTGAACCTCGTTGCTTACCCCTGGTAAGTCATCCCCCCCACAAGTATCCAAAACGGTATACTTGTTCTTGAGGGGAATGACCGCAGGAGGTCCCTGCACTGGCTGCTTCCTCCCACTCCCACTCACTGTCACCCATCTCTCTATAACTTTCGGAGTAACTACTTCCCTAAAGCTCTGATCTATGACCACCTCTGCCTCCCGAATGATCCACAGCTCATCCAACTCCAGCTCCAGTTCCCTAACACGGTCTTGGAGGAGCTGGAGATGGGTGCACTTCTTGCAAGTGTAATCAGCAGGGACGCTAATGGCTTCCCTCACCTCATACAAGTTGCAAGAGGAACATTGCACTGCCTTCGCCGCCATCCTTCTAAAAGGTAACCTTTAAAAACTAGATCTAAAGAAACAAACAAGCAAAATGCAGCACTTAGCTGCTTACCACAATGGGTTTTATTATCAGGTTAGAGGAGGAGGGCGGGTGGGAGGCTCTACCCCTGTAGTGCCTCGGGTTCCTCGCCTGCGCGCTTTTGTAAGAAAAAAAACCTTCCCAGGTAAGCTAGCGCGACACCAGCTTCCGGGTCCGCTAGGCGCTTAAAAAAATTTAAATTTTAGCTGTTAAACAAAACCAAAAATTGGACTATACCCGCGACTTTAAAAAAACACCACCAGACAGCCGGTACCTGCTCCGCCGAGAGAGTGAGAGCATTTTTACTTTGTTGGTTCATGGATCCGAGTAGGAAAAGGTGTTGCTTTTAACAAAAGGGCACGGTGTCAGAAATGGACAAGAGAACGACAATCAAAATTGCGAGATTTATATTCATTGTTTTTTCTTTAAAGAAGAAAGTAATCCAAATAAAGAGAGTGTGCGCGTGTGTACGTGTCCGTGTGTGAGTGGATGGTATATGGCTGTGTGTGTGTGCGTATCTGCATGAGTGTGTGTGTGAGTGTATGTGTGTGTGTGTGTGTGTGTTTGTGTGTGAGAATGTGTGCGTATGTTTGAGTGTGAGTGTGTGCGTGTGGGAATGTGTGAATATGTTTGTGTGTATGTGTGAGTGTGCGTGTGTGTGTATGTGTGCGTGTGTGTGTATGTGTGTGTGTCTGTGTGTGTGTGTATGTGTGTGTACGTGTGTGTGTATGTATGTGTGTGTGTGTGAGAATGTGTACGTATGTTTAAGTGTGTGTGTATGTGTGCGTGTGTGTGTCTGTGTGTGCATTCAGTGTCATTCTGATCAGAAACACGATTTGAATCCATTTTACAATATGCACCAGTTGTGGTGTATTCAGGAGAGCTCAGCAAAGTAACAATCTCTTGCTCACTCACGACAGCCCATTGTGTGGAGAATACAGGGTTCGGAACCAGCCTGCGAAGACAGAGCATGCGTATCACTCTCTGCCCTTTCTGCATGGGGAACTGAATGAAGACACCCTGGTAGATAAGTAATCCCTCTCAGCGTTCCTCTGTTCTCTCTGAAAACCCTCTGTTAAAAAGGACAATTGGAAGTTACTTCCAGAGACACAGAAACAACACATTTTCAAACAGCGAATGGGAAATTGAGAATTGGTGTTCCTGCAAATTCATGTCATCATCAAACATTTGGAAGAGATCAAAAGAACCTGAAAGAGAACAACATATCAGTCTCTGCCATCTCAACTGGAACGACTGAATAGTGTTTCCTTCTTGAGATTTTATAACAAACATAATATTTCTTTCTTCTGTGGTTTTGCTTGTGTGAATGGGATTACATAAAAGATCTAACAATTAAACTTTCATTACAGATTAGCAACTCAACCCGGCAATTTTTGTCATTGGTTTAAACTGGTTTGATTAAATTAAACACTTAAATAGCAAAGAAAACTGCAGGCCCGTATTCTTTTAGTATGATGTGTATTGTTGGGCAACTTGTTGCTTTCAATAAATGTTCTCCTTTTTGATGACTCAGGAAATAGTGGGGCTTGAGTTCCAGTGCACAGTGGGATAAACTTGGTTAGACCACAGACAGCACACTGCACATTTCCAGAGGGATGTAATTGTATTGGAGAGAGAGCAGAGGAGATCTAACAGCTCTCCCTCACCTCCACTCTGCTCTCCCTGAAATCTCCCTGTTGAAAGGCACAGTTGAACCCAACTTTCAGAGCCCCAGAAAGGGTGAATTCTGAAGCTCACTGGTGCTGCATATCATTCAGTCAGATGGTGCAGCTCCATTTTCCTCACTCACCCTTTGTCTGTTTGTAGAAGAGAATTGTGCCCGTGCTAATAATTCATGATGTATTTCATTCCCAGCATGGTTAGTGATTGGGGGGGAAGGTTTCCAGATCCTTAATTTACCTGAATGATTGAGGTACTTTATGATGTCAGTCTTTCAATGCACTTAGCTCACATTTTAAGTCTGTTTGCCACTCCCACACACCTGTTCCTGTTTCCCGCTTTTCACACACATCATCCCATCCTTTATCTCCTCCAATCATTCAGCTGAATCCACACTGTACATTCTCCAAAGGCCAGTACCATCTTCCTGAGGAGTGGTCCCTTACACAGTGATGAACTTACACTGATCAAGTGGAACCATGGGTTTATCAAACTGAAGCCCTAACTGGGTTCCCATTCCATTCCAAACACCATTGAGGAAGGCTGGCACTGTTCTGACCACCTTGAATGTTTCTCTACTTCCTCACCCTGATTGTCACACACGGAGAGATGGATCTGCTTTCTTGGTGCAACGTTGAATTTCATGTTATGCAGAAACTACCACAACTGACCTTTCTGCGACACGAGTCATTTCGGTCGTTAGATCACACAAGAACTCAAGTTTCCAGTGGCTCCATCGGGGGATAGCTGCCTTTACCTACTTTGTGACCAACTTTAAATACCCTGCTCATGTCCCTCATCACTTCCTTAGCAACTGCTCCATGTTCATTGGTAAGTGTTAATATTCCCAGTCCATGTCTTAACACCAACCCATACAGTCTCATTGTTGGGGCTCCACTTGAAGTTGTATACTTGCTCGATGTCCTAATGCGTGCAAAACAAAAAACAATGCAACAAAGTCAGTCCTTTTGCATTCATACTTTGATGAGTTAATCCATCACCATCAAGATTTAAAACAGAGGTTCCATGCTTTAAATGCACAGCACAAAATTGGCAGCAGATCTGTCCGGCAGTGCACAGTAACCAGACTGGAACAAATTCAGCAACTTGGTGATTGGCTCAATCACATACCTGGTCAGGCAGCGTAGGAGGAGCAAGCGAGTCGATGATTTGGGCATAAGCCCGTCATCAGGAATGCAGAGTGAGGGAGTGTGTCCAAGGGGGCTGGGTGACAAATGGGAGGGGCTGGGGCTAGGGGGTGAAGGTAGCTAGGAAGAATATAGGTCAATGAAAGTGGGGGTGGTGACAGTGATAGCTCAGAACAATGGGTGGAGCAGATAACAGTGATGTAGGATGGATGGTAGGACAGTTCAAGAGGGCAGTGCCAAGTTGGCAGGTTAGATCTGAGATAAGGTGGGGGTAGAAGAGAGAAGGAAACTGGCGAAATCAACATTTGATTCCAGGCACAAGATGAGGTGTTCTTCCTCCAGGGAGTGGGTGGCCAGACTTTGGCGGTGGAGGAGACCCTGGACTTGCATGTCCTTGGTGGAGTGGGAGGGGAAGTTGTAGTGTTCAGCCACAGGTTGGTGAGGAAGCTGTATGCCTGTGTCCCAGAGGTGTTCTCTGAAACATTCAGCAAGTTGGCGCCCTGTCTCCCCAGTGCAGAGGAGACCATATCGAGAGCAAGAGGCACAGGAGACGAGGTGTGTGGAGGAACTTGTAAATCTCTGTCGGTTGTGGAAGGATCCTTTGGGTGCCTTGGATTCAGGTGAGGGTGTGGTGTGGGCACAAGTTTTACGTCTACAGTGGTGGCTAGGGAATGTGCCAAGTGGCAATATCCCGATACAACAAATCATGCTCTGCCATTTTCGCCACCTACAGCCAGACTTTGCAACCTGGGATGTGGTTTCCTCTTCATCCTTATCCTTGTTCTGCAGAGACAATTCCCCCTACCACTCCCTCATTAGGTTCACGCCCCCCCCCCCCCAACAACTCACCCTTCACTCACGGCACCTTCCCCTGCCACTACCCCATCACATCCCACCCCAACTTCATCCAAGGCCCCAAAGAATCTCTCAAGATCTGATTGAGATGTTCCCGAACCTCATCAACTGTGCTTGTTGCTCTCAATGTGGTCTCCCACACACCGGGGAGACAGGACGCAAACTTGCTGAATGTTTCCAGGACACACAGACACTAAACAAACTCTCTGCCCTGTGACCAACCACTTCAACTCCCCCTACCACTCCAACATCCCCTCCCACACCACCGTGAACATGCCGATCCTGGGCCTCCTCCCCCATCAAACTCTAGCCACCCGCTGTCTGGTGGAAGATCGCCTCACCTTCCACATTTGACTCACCAACCACATGGGATCAATGTCGGTTTCACCAGTTTCCCCATCTCCTCTCCCCCACCTTATTCCAGATCCAACATTCCAACTCGACACCAGCCTCTTGAACTGTCCTACCTGTCCACCTTCCTTTCCACCTAACGGCTCCACCCGCCACACTGACTATCACCATCACCCCTAACCTTCATCCGTCAATTGCATTCCGAGTTACCACCCTCCTATTTATCTCTCAGTCCCCTTTGCACACACCCTCACATTCCTGATGAAGAGCTGAGGTCTGCAACATCGACTCTCCTGTTCCTCAGATGCTGCCTGACCCTTCTGTGCTTTTCCACCACCACTCGTTTTGACTCTAATCTGCAGCATCTGCAGTCTCCACTATCTCCACAAACACATAACTGGTACTAAACGTGCCCTGACATTCCTTTAGAATTGGAATCATTACACCCGGGTGTTGTTTTGAACTCGAGCAGACTGAGTTCAGACGTGTGAAATATACATGAGCTGAGCTTAGCTGAGTTCCAATGGACTCAGTTGAATGAAGATGTAACTGATGAAGCAGGAATGGGCTCGGTTGGAGTCCATGTAATTGCTTTATTTTTTTATTTAGTGGTAAGTTTGTTACAAATTGACATTCATTACAAACGAGTTTGATGTGAATTTTAAAAATCTGCTTGAAAAACACAATGTTTTCTATTATTTTAAGACTATTTCAATTGCAAGTACAATTTCTGTGCTACGTAATAGTCAAAGTACAGTTGGGAACATTCTCTTGAAAAGATAAAGGACAGCAGCCTATAGCTGTCCCTTAATTCCAGGATGTAAACCCACCATCGACAATAACATACCAGATTGAGTGACTGACCCATGAAACAAAACTGAGAGAAGATAGATGATGAACAAAATAAAGATAAACAAATGCTTTCAGAACCAATGTTGGAAAATAACACTTTTTTTTCAAGGAATTTTCTTTAGGGAGTGCTGTTCACAATCCCTTTACATTTCCATGTGGAATATTCGAGTGTTGTGGGAGTGTGAAAGGTAACGTGGATGCTTTTAAAGAGACTGCTTAATAGATTAGAACTAACACCACACGGTGTTTACGATCATGTATAAGGGAGTGTTGATTCTTATCCCAGGAGCTCAGTCCAGACTCCAAGCCCTGCGCGAGAGTTAATAAATGAGATCACCCAACATGAACAATGCAAGGACCAATAATTCTACAGATCTTATTCGCTTTCTTCCATTTCTTTGCAATTGTCTGTGTTCCAGGTGAGGAGATCTTCCCCGTTACTGAATGTGGTGTTTATAGTTGTGTCTGTGTTTTATGTGTAATATTTAATGGATTAGTTTGGAAGCGGGATGTGGATGGTCTGATTGGAGGAGTGACCTTGGGGAAGCTGCAGTGCCAATTGATTGGAATTTTATCAAGTGGAGAGAGGAGAGGTTGCTCAATGTTCTCGGAACTGGAGATGATGTGGAGGTGTGTGTGGGGTGGGTTGGACGCGGGTGTGTAGAGACGTCGGTAGAATAAACCTTGAAGGAATTTTCCCTCCAGTCTGCTTCACAAATAAATCTTGGCTGATCCGACATTCCACATATTCTTCTCTTTCCCCATAACCCTTGATTCTTGACTGATCAAAAATCTAGTCATGGAACCGAAGATAGGCAAAAGGTCATTTTATACCCCACAGCTATCAATGGTCAAGAATATGAAAGACTCAGAATCCTCAGATTAGACATCCCTCCTCATCTCAATCTTAAATTTTCAACCCTATACGCTGAGACTGGGCCCTTTTTTCCCTAGACTTCCCCATGAGGAGAAACATTGTCTTAGTATTTACCCTGTCCAGCTCCTTAAGAATCTTCATTCTTTCAATGGTATGACCTTCCATTATCTAAACTGCAGTGACTAGACTCCCAACCTGTTTAACCTTCGATCATAAGACAATCCCTCCATATCAGGGATCTTTCAGGTGAACATTCTTTGAACTGCCCCAAGCAAAATGCTAACCTTCCTGAAATAACGGGATCAAAACTGTTCACATTTCTCCCGTTGTGGTCTCCCCAGCATCTTGCACTACTCCCCTACTCTTAACCCCCTTTCAACAAGGGCCAGCATTCCTTGGCCCTTCCCGATTACCTGCTGCACCTGCGTGTTCGCTTTCTGTGTTTCATGCACAATTTTCCCCCATGTCTCTTTGTGTTGGAGATTTCTGCAGTTTTCAACAATAGAGATGATTAAAATGATGACATCCAGTCTAAGGAAAATGATGTCTCCCATACCAGGACTTTCATTCGGCAGAGAGCAGACAGTGTACACAGTGGTATAAGGTCAAGGATTGGAAATTGGTTTGATGTTTAAGCAATGCCATTGCTTTGATTTGAATCCTGTCCCTGAGCACGCACCTTAATGTGGATTTAGTAATGAACACTTTTTTAAAAAGAAATTCGGTAACAGTGGACAAAAAGAGAGATTTTTGAGAATTGTACACTGTCCTTGGGACAGGAAAATACTGGAAAGTTTCACAAAGTGCTTCATCTGATCAATGGCGTTGATAGAACAGAGGAGTGGAATGTTTCCGGTGACTAGGTGTCTGTAAGCCGAGGAAATCAATTTTCTGCAGTTCATACTCAGACCAAAGCTGATCGGAGATTTCCATTTCCAGCCAGGGATTGTAGTCAGCTCAATTCACTGACTGAGAAGGGACTGGAGGGAGATGGCAGTTACACATTTAAAGAGGTGCACTGATTAAGAATGGTTAAAGATGAAACTAACAGGTCACAGTGTAAAATTGAGGGGAGGTACAGAAACCTGCATCACAAGCCCAGTGTTATGAGGTGAATGGGAACCATCAGAGCTCTACCAATCCATCAGTCTATGCATCCCCATGAATGCAGGACACTTGTGTAATTTATAACATTGCAGGAATGATCAATGGAATCCAATTCTGACAGAAGGAATTAGCCTTTGTGGTAAGCCCTACATGTGATGTGGTGTCAATGATGTAAAGCTAACTGTCCAACCTGCAGACTGGAAGGGATTGTTAGATAGAATACAATGGGCAAGAGGAACAAATGAGCTTTGAAGGAACACTGTTTTATTTTAGTGAGTGTTTAGAGACTGGGATGTACTGCTGAAGGGAATGGGAGAGAAGGGTTCAATCCAAACAGCAAACATGGAATTTGGTTTTCATTCTGACCTGGAAGAATGTGCAGGACTGTGGTACCAACAGTGGATGCCATTGCTAAATTAAACTGCAGAAATACACCAAGGCTCCTTAGACAGCACTGTAAAAACCATGATCACTTCCATCTAAAAGGATAAAGGCAGTAGATATATGGGAACACCACCCCCTGCCATTTCCACACCACGCCACACACCATCTTCAGTTGGAAATGTATCATCACTCATTCACTCTGTGCACATTAGTCTTGTTATCCAAGGGAGAGTTCTAAGTGGAACGACTTAGAATGAGGCAACTTTGTCCATCTTGCAACCAGCTCACCCATTTGTCGACATTGGATTTATTAGTCCCAGTTAATTTAGCTTTCTCAAACTCCTCACTTACTTTGGTTCAATATGTGGTAAACATTAAATCTGAAGATTCTTTGTTGAACGCAAATTCCAGAATTGCAGCGCAATATTCAAATCTTATCCTGCAGTTCTGTTGGTATATTGGGCAGCCTGAGATGCTGACCTTGGATGTGATATCAAGACAAAGCCACTTCTGCTTGTGTTGTTGAATATTAAAGAACACAAGGCATCAGTACTCCTGGGATTCCTCACCAACCTCCCTCCCTCAATTAACATTCCACACAAACCAAACAAAATAAATCTGCAATTCTGGATATAAATTTGCTTGCTGAGCCTCTCAAAAGTTGCTAACATCTGGAATTAATCAGATGACTGTTTGTCACAACTCAGTCAATTTTGGTTATCAATTTCCTGAGATATAAATTGAACATTTTTGAAAAAGATTTCAGTATAAAGGTCAATGAGGCATCTGGTGGTCATCGATTTGAACTCTTTCCTTTACTTGTTGTTGATCTTGGTGCACACTGGAGCAGTGAAGGTCTCTGATCCCACATATGGAATAACTTTTCAATGTCTCTTCCAGCTAACCTAGTGACGATTGTGATTCTCTTTCACGGAAAGTGTGGCATCACCAAAGGTACTTCTCTCTATCTGATTTCCATGGCGACAGCTGATCTAATGGTCATTGTATTCAATATCATACTTTTAACACTGTTTTTCAAATATTTCCCAGTTTCCTTCCTGTTTTACACAGCAGTGTGCAGTTTTAACATTGTCATGGGCTATGCCGTGAAAGATTGCTCAGTCTGGCTGACCATCGCCCTCACTATTGACCGCTTTGTAGCCATTTGTTGCCACAATCTGAAAGCCAGATATTGCTCTGCCAGAACAGCAGCCTCAGTGATAACCATTGTTTGTTCTGTGAGCATTTTGAGAAACATTCCATTTTACTTCAGATACCAATCTCTGGGTGCATGGGGTGGTGAGCCCTGGGGCTGTGGCATCAGACCAGAGTTCTTCATCTTGCCAGGATGGGTGGCATTTTTCTGGATCCACCAGCCACTGAACCCATTGATCCCCTACCTACTGATCCTGCTGTTCAATGCTCTGACCGTCAGGCACATTGTCTTGGCAAATCGGGCACGCAGGGGTCTCCGAGCTCCCAGTAACAGGGACCAGAGAGGAGATGCAGAGATGGTCAACAGGCGGAAATCCATCATCCTGCTGTTTGTTGTCTCGGGCAGTTTTATACTGTTGTGGATGCCCAAGGTCAGTGTTTTCTTGCTGATGAAGATTAGCAACAACCATTTTTACCCCAGTTATGACCATCCTGTTATGATCGCTGACATATCTGGGACAATGCTCTTCTACCTGAGCTCCTGTACAAACACTGCCCTTTATGCTCTGACCCAGAGTAAATTCAGAGAGGAGCTGAAGAGGGCTCTGAAATATCCCTTCACTCTCATCCATGAATGTATCCCTATATCAAAGTAAGAAAAGTGATTAAGACTGAAGTTTGTGCCCCTCTCTGTTCTCTCACCATTTCTCATCGATGCATAGTGTCCTATATCATGGAGACAGGCCCTTTGGTACAACCAGCTCCATGGCAACCAAAATATCCATCCACGCTAACCCCCATTTCCCTGTACTTAGCCCATATCCTTCCAATCTTTTCCTCTCCATGTATTTGTCCAAATGCCTTTTAAATGTCGTTAATGTATCCAACTCAACCACTTCCACTGGCAGCCCATCCCATATCCATATCACCCTCTGCGTTAAAAAACTCTCTGGTTCCCTTTCATTCTTTCCACTATAACCTTACGCTGATGCCTTCTCGTCCTCAATTTCCCAATCCCGGAAAATGTCTGAGTGCACTTATCCGATCCATGCCTCTCATGGTGCTATATGCTTCGATAAGGTCCCCTCTCAGTCTCCTATTCTCAAAAGAAAATTGTCCTAGTTTCTCCACACTCTCCCTATAACTCAGTTGCTTGAGTCCTGGCAACATCCTTGTAAATTTTGTTTACATTCTTTCCAGTGTGATAACATTCTTCCAATCACAAAGTGACCAAAACGGAACACGATGGTCTCTGTGCAGCCGCTCCCGTATAACTGCACCATAACTTCCCACCTTCACTACTCTGTGCCCTGACTGAAAAGGCCAATGTGACAAAAGCCTTCTTCACTGCCCTGTCTACCTGTGATTCCACTTTCACAGTACTGTGAACCTGAACTCCAAGTTCCATTGCACTCCTTAAGGCCCTAAAATTCACCATGAAACCCCTTCCTTGATTTGACTTTCCTAAAATGCGAGATCAAACACTTAACTGCATTAAACTCCATTTGCCATTTCTCACACTGTTTCCCCAGGTGATCAATATCCTGCTACAATTTCTGATAACCTTCCTCACTGTCCAAGATACCGCCTATTTTAGTGTCATCTGCAAACTGACTAATCATGTCAAACATTGTACATTCTCATCCAAATGGTTGATATAGATAACAAACAGTAATGGTCCCAGCACCAACCCCTGAGGCACTCCACTAGTCACAGGTTTCCAGTCTGACAAGCATCCTTCCACTATTATGCTCTGCATCCTACCATCGAGACAATTTTGTATCCAATTTGCCAGCTCATCCTGCATTACGTGCGATCTAACCTTCCAGAGCACCCTTATCAATGGCCGAACTGAAATACAAATCGGCCGGCGCTTTTCAACCTTCCTGTTCACTTCATCAATACACTCTAACAAATTTGTGAGGCATGATCTCCACATACAAAGCCATGTTGACTACTCCTAATCAAACCTTTCCTTGAGAAATACATTTGTCCAACAGCCTTAAAGAAAATAAGATCAGTTTTTCAAGAGGTATCAATTCATGGGCATGTCATTCTTCTTGTGAGGTTTCAGATGATTGATGAATCTCTGACCCACTCTGCTTCGCAATGAACATCCTGCCTGATATCCCTTCCAGCACAGACACCATTCCAATAGCCCGATTCCCCAAAGCCCTGTGGAGTGCAATGCATTTTGGATGGTATTTTAATACTCAGCCCAGCAGGCAGTGGTCTGGATTACCTAATGGGCTGGACCCTGTCCAAGGGTATGAAAACGGTCAGTTTCCCGTCTGACGGAAAACTTCCCTCACCTCCTTTTCTCTCCTTTAACCACATTGGAGGTTTTTCTGTTCACATCTGAAAGAGTATTCAGGAGGAAATAAAGAAAAATAAAGAAAAATGTACAGTGTGTACTTTGTGCATTGGTGTTACCTTATTCCTTTCACAATCCTGACATGATGCACATTTGTGCAACTTCAGAAAACAAATGTACGTTGTGAATGTTGTGTCTTTGTTTTATGTGATTCCCTTCACCAATCTCACACGATCTATAATCATGCACACTCAAAATGTTCTCCAGGAAACAAAGAATTTCAGGTTTAACGTGATATTTTCAGCATGAGACACATCACTGAAGCTATTTCTGTCTCCACACATCCATAATTTGTCCACGTCGCTCATTTTACTATCATTCCTTTCTCATTCTCTCCATCTGATGGATCTACATTCATTCACACTGTGTTCACTCATTCAAGGTATATCATTGGGATTGGCTAGAGGAGCATTTGTGACCCATCCCTAACTTGCCCGGTGGAGGGGTTGGTAGTTCACAGTGAAACATTTTTTGAGGGTCTGGAGTCACCTGTTGAGTCAGACCAAACAGGGATGACGGTTTGCCCTTCCCTGATGGATATGATTGAACCAGATGGCTTTTTATCCACCAACAATGATGGACTGTTTCATGTTCCTTTTGAGTTTATCTCCAGATTTTCAGTGTGGGGATATCTCTGTGGTGGAATGTGGATTCGGGTTCTCAGAACATTGGATGAACAGCCCGTGATAACTCCACAAGGACATCACCTCATCCTAACTTCCCTTCTCTTCACTGAACCTCCCAGGTTTCCCTTTCTCTGCTCCTCTCCGTGTCTAAAGACAAACTCGTTCACTACATTATAATGTGGAGGTGCCAGAGTTGGACTGGGATGCACAAAGTCAGAAATCACACGACCACCAGGTTATAATACAACTGGGTTATTTGAAATCATAAGCTTTCGGAGCGCTGCCCCTTCATCAGGTGAAGTGGAGAGAAGCGCACGTGGACAGATGTTACATGCAGAGACATAACAGCAGAATAATGCCAGGAAATTGAGACAATGTAAAGAGGACTGTTGAGAGGCTGAGTAACAAAAATGTTGCAGGTGATCAAACATGACGGATGGTGTGAGTGAAGTGTCAATCGCTGAATAATATGTGAAAGGATGGTCTATGATCTGATTAATTGAGACAGAGACATAATTACAAAAAATAAAAATAATGTGCTGCTGGAGGCAATTGACATGACTGGAATAACATGATAAGTATAAGAGGCATATACTGGGTGTCAAAACAATGTAATAAGTAATACAAAACTATACAAACTAAAACAGTAGAGAGATTCTATCAGGTTATCCAGGTGATAGCGTTAAAACTGAACATGAAGTTCGTGTTTATAGATACAGAACTGTGTGGTGGGGTTAGTTGTAGTATGACATGAACCCAGGATCACAGATGAAGCCATCCTCATGGGTACAGAACTTGGCTATCAGTTCCTGCTCAATGATTCGGCGTTGTTGTGTGGCTCGAAGGCCACCTTGGAGGACGCTTACCAGAAGATCAGAGGCTGAATGACCTTGCCCCCTGAATTGCTCCCCAACTGGGAGAGAACATTCCTGTCTGGGCTATTTTAGCGCGGTGTCCATTCACCTACTGCTGTAGCATCTGCACGGCCTCACCAATATACCATGCCTCGGGGCATCCTTGCCTGCAGCATGTGACGTAGACAATATTGTCCGAGTCACATGGGTACCTGCCGTGCCTGTGGGTGATGGTGTTCCCTAGTGTGATAGTAGTATCCATGGCGATGATCTGACATGCCTTGCAGAGGGTGCTGTGGCAGGGTTGTGCGGTGTTGTGGTCAATGTGATCCTGAAGGCTGGGCAGTTTGTTGGGAGCGGTGGTCTGTTTAAGGTTGGGTGGTGGTTTGAAGGTGAGAAGTGGAGACGTAGGGTTGATCTTGGTGAGATATTTGTCACTATCAATGCCGTGTTGAAGGCTGTGAGGAACATGGCGTAGTCATCCACTCCGAGGAAGAACTAGACGATGAAGGGCACTCTATTGACTGTGTTGGTCTGCTGGCAAAGATGCCCTGGGCATGGTGTATTAGCTAGACTGTGCAGACACTACAACAGAAGATGAATGGACACTGTGCAACAATCGCCAATCCTGGGTCCTGTGACCCTTCCTCTGCTTTTCCTCACAGTTGCTGCCGGACCTGCTGAGTTTTTCCAGCATCTTCTGTTTGTGTTCCATGTTACTCCAGTCATTTGGTTTGTCTCCAGCACCACCTTCTTATTAAGTCATTGCCATTATCTCTCTGCCTCATTTAATCAGATTATACTCCATCCCTAATCAGCTGTTGACACTTCCCTCACACCGTCTAACACCGTTCGTCACCTGCAGAAACTTATTATTCCACACTTCACTCACACCATGTGTATGATCTTTTGATCTCTCTGCAACCTCTCCCTCACCTCCCCCCACCACCCCCACCCCAGCCCAGGTCTCCCTGCCTATCAATTCTGTGTTCTGAGAGCTTCACTCTCACTTCACTTGACAAAGGGGCTGTGCTCCAAAAGGTTGTGATTTCAAATAAACCTGTTGGACTATAACCTGGTGTCATGTGATTTCTGACTTTGTCCACCCCAGTCCAAAACTGGCCCCTCCACACCTGTGTTCAGAATGGACCATGGACCCAAGTGGGAAAAGGTATTGCTTTGAACAAAAGGACAGTGTGTGGGACGGTGGTTATAGTCTTAGAATAAGCTACTGTCATAGTCATAGGGTCAGAGAGCGCGGAAACAGACCCTTCATTCCAACAAATTCACACCAAAAACAAACCTAAACTAAATGAGTCCCACCTGCCTGCTCATGGTGCATGTCCCTCCAAACCTTTCCAATTCATGTATCCATCCAAATGTCATTTAAACTTTGTCAATGTACCTGCATTCCCCACTTGCTCAGAAAGGTCAATCCACACCATCTGTGTAAAACGTTTGATTCTGATGTCTTTATTAAATCTTTCTCTAATCACCATTTCTGTGTCCCGTATTCAAATCTCCCCACCTGAGGGAAAAGGCAGTTACCATCAAAATGATCGGATTTATATTCATTATTGTCTCATTGAAGAAGAAACTAATCCAAAAAAAAGTGTGCGTGTGCGTCTGTGTGTGTGTGGAATCGATGTGTGTGTGTTTACGCGTGCATGTGTGTTTGAGTGTGCATCTGTGTGCATGTGTTAGTGAGTGTGTCTGTGTGTAAGTGCATGCGTGTCTGCGTCCGAGCCCATTTGTGGATGTGTATGAGTGTGTGTACATGTGTGGGTGAGTTTGAGTGTGTGCATGTGTAAGTGTGTGTGTGTGTGTGAGAGAGAGAATAAGTGTGTGCGTTTGCGTGCGCTCGCGCGTGCACATGCACATTCGGTGCAATTCTGTTCAGAAATGCTATTTTGGTTAGTTTTCCAAGGAGCACCAGCTGTTGTGTGTTCGGGAGAGCTCAGCACAGTGACAATCTCTTGTTTGTTTCCCTGGACAGGTCACTGCAGCCAAGTGCATGGAGAATTCCAGGGAACGGAAAAGTCAGTGAAGCTAAAACATCCATATCACTTTATCGCAAAATGGGATATCTGTGTCTTCTCAGACTTTGTTTATGTGGATGGGATTTCTTAAAAGAGAGAATAATTAAATTGTAGTTACAGATTGGCAATTCAACACAGCTTTTTTTTTGTCATTGGTTTAAACTGGTTTGATTATGTTAAACAGTTAAATAGCAATGAAAGCTGCAGGCCCATATTCTGTTATTACGATGTGTATAGTTGGGCAATTTGGCGCTTTAATCAAACGTTCACCTTTTTGATGACTCAGTAAATAGTGGGGCTTGATTTCCAGTACAGAGTGGGATAAACTTGGTTAGACCACAGACAGCAAACTGCACATTTCCAGAGGGATGTGTTTGCCACTGGAGAGAGAGCAGAGGAGATCTAACAGCTCTCCCTCACCTCTCCTCTGCTCTCCCTGAAAAACCCCCGGTTGAAAGGGACAGTTGAACCCCACTTCCAGAGATCCAGAAAGGGTGAATTCTGAAGCCCACTGGTGCTGCATATCATTCAGTCAGATGGTGCAGCTCCATTTTCCTCACTCACCCTTTGTCTGTTTGTAGAAGAGAATTGTGTCCGTGCTAATAATGCAGGATGTAATTCATTCCCAGCACGGTTAGTGATTGGGGGGAAGGTTTCCAGATCCTCAATCTACCTGAATGATTGAGGTACTTTATGATGCCAGTCTTTCAATGCACTTGGCTCACATTTTAAGCCTGTTTTCCCCGCCCACACACCCGTTCCTGTTTCCCCCTTTCCACACACATCATCCCATCCTTCATCTCCTCCTGTCATTCAGCTGAATCCACACTGTACATTCTCCAAAGCCCAGTACCACCTTCCTGAGGAGTGGTCCCTTTCACAGTGATGGACTTATACAGATCAAGTGTAACCAAGGGTTTATCAAACTGAAGCCCAACTGGGTTCCCTTTCCATTCCAAACACCATTGAGGAAGGATGGCACTGCTCTGAGGATCTTGAATGTTTCTCTACTTCCTCGCCCTGATTGTCACACAGGGATGGATGGATCTGCTTTCTTGTTACAACATTAAATTTCTCACTGTGGAAACTTACACAGCTGACCTTTCCGTGGAACAAGGCAGTTCCCATGACAACCCAAAATTTCAGTTTCTCCATCAGCTGGAAAACTCTCTTTGTTTACTTTATGACCAACTTTAAATATGCTGCTCGTTTCCCTCATCACTTCCATAGCAACCGTTCCATGTTCACTGGTAAGTGCCCACATTCCCAGTCTGTGCCTTTACACTGCACCCTACAGTATCATGGTGGGTTTCCAAATGAATTTGCATTCTTGCACTTGATCCTGATAAGTGCAAGACAATAACTGCAACAATGTACTTTCTTTTTTTATGATAATTTGATTAGCCTATCCATCATTTGCCATTATGCAGAACACTGAATCCATGCTTCAAAGAGTAAAACACAGAATCGCTAGCAGATCTGTCCAGCGTGTGTATTAACTTGACTGGAACAAACTTAGCAACTCAGAGATATGAACAAATACACAACTGTTGCTGAATGTGCCATGATATTGGGTTCCTTTGGAATTGGAATCATTGCACCTGGGTGTTGTGTTGATCTCGAACAGAGAGAGTTCGGGTGTGTAAATGCTCCATGAGCTGGGCACAGCTGAGTTCCAATGGACTCAATTGGATGGGGATGGGTTGAGTTGGACTCCAATTGATGGAGCAGGAATGGGATCGGTTGAAATCCATGTGATTGCTTTATTGTTTTAATCAGTGGAAGGTTGCTACATTTTGACATTGATTAGAAATGTATTTCAAGTGCATTTTAAAATCTGAGAAATAAAATGTTTCCCATTATTTTAAGAACATTCCAATTGCAAGTACTATTTCTGAGCTCCTTAATACACAATGCACCGTTGAAAACATCCTCTCGAGAAGATAAAGGACAGCAGTGTGTTGCTGTCCCTTAATTCCAGGATGTCAGCCCTCCATGGACAATAATATATTGAGTGACTGATGTGAAACAAAACTGAAAGAAAGTAGGAGATGAACAAGAAATAATAATAATGAATGCTGTCAGAAAAGGGTTTGGAAAACAAACACAATTTTTTTTAAAGCAACACCCTTTAGGGAGTGCTGTTTATAATCCTTTCACATCTCCACATGGAATATACCAATATTATGGGAATGCACAATGTAATGTGAATGGGTTTGAAGAGGGTGTTTAATAGACTGTAACAGGCACCAGACGTCACACACGGTGTTTACGATCATGTATAAATGATTGATGATTCTTATCCCAGGAGCTCAGTCCAGACTCCAAGCCCTGCGCGAGAGTTAATGAATGAGGTCACCCAACATTAACAATGCAAGGACCAATAATTCTACAGATCTTATTCGCTTTCTTCCATTTCTTTGCAATTGCCTGTGTTCCAGGTGAGGAGATCTTCCCCGTTTCTGACTGTGGTGTTTATAGTTCTGTCTGTGTTTTATGGTGAGATATTTGATGGATCACTTTGGAAGCGGGATGTGGATGGACTGATTGAAGGAGTGACCTTGGGGAAGCTGCAGTGCCAGTTTTCCGGAATGTTACCAGGAATGAGAATCTTCAGTTGTATGGAGAGAGGAAAGAGGTTGCCCAGTGTCCTTGGAACTGACGGTGATATGGGGGTGTGAAGGAGTGGGGGGTGTTGTGCGGTGGGGGTGGCGGGGGGTGGCGATCGGGGGCATGGGCAGAATAAACCCTAGAACGTTAATAAACTTCCCAGAGCCTGATTCAGCACTAAATCAGATCTTGGCTGACCGTAGATTCCTCACATCCTGTTCTTCCCCCATTGCCTTGATTCCCCAACTGATCAAGAATCCAGGAACACAGCCTAAAATGTGCAAAAGGATTTTTATACCACAGCTTTCAATGATAAAGATTTTGAAACCTCACGACTCTCTCTGTTCAGACATCCCTCATCATTTCAGTGCAAAATTTTCACTCCTATATTTTGAGACTGTGCCCTTTTGTCCAAGACCCTTTGATGATGGAAACATCCTCTCAGCATTTACCTTGTCTAGCCTCTCAAGAATCCTTGTTTTTCCAATGATACCACCTTCCATGTTTCTGAACCCCAGTGACTAGATTCTTCAGCTTTGTAACCTGGATAATCCCTCCACTTCAGAGGATCATGCCAGTGAACCTTCTCAGAACTGTGTCATATGAAATATGTCCTTCCTGAAATAAGTTGACCAAAACTGCTCACATTTCTCCAGGTGTAGTCGCCCCAGCACCTTGTACAGTTGCAGTAAGACTTCCCCAATATTATGCCCCAATGGTCTTGGGATAATGGCGGCATGGTGGCCCAGTGATTAGCACTGCTACCTCCCAGTACCAGGGACCTGGGTTTGCTTCCAGCCTCGGGTGACTGTCTCGTTGGAAGTTCACCTGTTCTCCCTGTGTTTGCTTGGGCTTCTTTCAGTAGCTCTGGCTTCCTCCCACAGTCCAAAGATGTGTAGGTTAGGGTGTATTTGCCATGTGAAAGTACCCATAGTGTACAGGGATACGTAGGTTAGGTGCATCACTCAGGGGTAAATGTAGAGCAATAGAGTAGGGGAATGGTTCTAGGTGGGTTACTCTTCAGAGATTAGGTGTGGACTTGTTGGTCAAAGGGCCTGTTTCCACACCATAGGGATTTTATGATTCTATAACCATTCCATTAGCCTTCCTGACTTCCTGCTGCTCCCCTGTGCTCGCTCTCTGTGTTTCGTGCACAAGTCTCCCCAAGTCACTGAGAGTTGCAGTTTTCAATGATAGAGATGATCAAAATTATAATAACAGGGTGAAGGGAAGTGATGATTCCAGTATCAGGACTTGCATCAACCAGAGGACAGAGAGTGTGCACAGCTGTCGAAAAGGCAAGGATTGGAAATTGGTTGCATGTTTGAGCAGTAACACTGCTTTGATTTGAACTCTGTTCCTGAGCAGTTACTAAATGGAGGAGATTACTGTGAGCTATATTAAAATAAGGAATTCGATCCGTAAAAAGCTTTTAGAGAATCCTCCTTGGATCAGAAAGGGACGGGGAATATTTCACAAAGCTGCCTCATCTGGTCAGTAGTGTTGATGGAGAAAATAAGGAGAATGTTTCCAGTAATTGGAAGTCTGCAAGCAGAGGAAATCGGTTTTACACAGCTCTTCTTCAGAGCAGGGATGAAATGAGAGTTCTGTTACTAGCCACTTGTTGTCAGTTCAATTCACTGGCTGAGCAGGTGCTGGAGGGAGATGACTGCTGGCAATTTTATGAAGAGTTTGGGGTAAGAATGGGAAAAGATTAAAGTCACGGGTCACAGAGTAAAGTTGATGGGCGGTGAGGGAGAGAGGCACAATATAGAAAGCTCCAACATAAGTCCAGTGTTACGAGTTGAATGGGAGCGATCTGTGCTTTATTATTCCATCAGTCTATGCATCCCCATGGAATGGTGAACACTTGTGTAATTTATAACATTGCAGGAGTGAACAATGGAATCCAATTCTGACAGAATGAATTAGCCTTTGTGGTAAGCCCTACATGTGATGGTGTTAATGGCGTAAAGCTAACTGGCCAACCTGCAGCCTGGAGGGATTGTTAGATAGAATACCATGGGCAAGAGGAACAAATGAGCTTTGATGGAACACTGTTTCATGGTAGTGAGTATTTAGAGGTTGGAATGTACTGCTGAAGGGAATGGGAGAGAGGGGTTCAATCTGGGCAACACAGACGGAATTTTGTTTTCATTCTGAACTGTAAGAATATGCAGGACTATGGTACCATCGATGTGTAACGTCCACAAGGTGCAACACAGAAATTCCCCAAGGCTCCTTAGACAGTACACTCCAAATCCATGATCACCTCCATCCAGCAGGACAAGGGCAGAAGATACATTGGAAAATGACCCTCTGCAAATTCCCCTCTGAGCCCCTCACCATCCAGGCTTGGAAATATATTGCCGTTCCTTTCTGGGTCAAAATCCTGGAATTCGCTCCCTGAGTGAATTGTGAGTCTACCTTCAGTACATGGATACCAACAGTCTCAGAAGGCAGCTCACCCCCACCTTCTCAAGGGGCTGCCAGACATGGGTAATTAACGCTGAACCAACCAACAATACTCTCATCCCTTGATGAATTTTTAAAAATCTCAATTTCCTGTCAGATACCATGAAATCTCTGGTCCAATCATTGCCTTGTTAAGGAAATCTATTTACAATTACTGTGCAGTATTGTTGGTTGTTCTCAGGTGTCTTGTTGCTGTTAGTTACTCTTTCTTCTACTGAGGGGACTCATGGTTAGCAGAGCAACAGTATTGAAAATTTTCTCATTGATATCAATCACCATCAATTCAATAACCATTATGGGTGGTACTTTGGCTTGGTGGTTGGCACATCTGCCTCACAGCAGCAAGGACCTGGGTTCAATTCTCCCCCCAGCCACCTGTCTGTGTGGAGTTTGCGCATTCTCCCTGTATCTGTGTGGGTTTCCTCCAGGTGCTCTGGTTTCCTCCCACAGTCCAAAGATGTGCAGCTCAGTTGAATTGGTCTTGCTTGGTTTCCCATGCTGTTAGGTGCATTAGTCAGGGGTAAATGTAGAGGAAAGGAATGGGTCTGGGTAGGTTACTCTTCAGAGGGTTGTTGTGGACTTGATGGGCTGAAGAGCCTGTTTCCATACTATAGGGAATCTTTTCTCGTCAACATCCACCCTTCAATTGTGTGGAGTAAAGAGATGCTTCTATTTTGTTGACGACTTTAAAAACATTATTCAACCAAAAAATAGATTTGTATAAGAGACCTACTTTAGTTTTCTTTGAAATGTCAATATTATTCTGAATAACTTTGTGCATTGCAGAGAGGGTTGTGAGAAAAATTTAATAATCTGTTCATCACGGACACAGCACGTTCTTGTTTCGTCTGTACATAAAGAGAAAGAACCAATCATATTTCGGTTTAATCTTCCAATATCCATCAGCGCTCCTTGCTAATCTAATTCAGTATGTCAGGATAGTTGTAGCTTCAGTCGTTTGCCATGGATGTGAATATTGACTTGAAGCTGTTGCCCAGGAGAAAGTGAGGACTGCAGATGCTGGAGATCAGAGCTGAAAATGTTTTGCTGGAAAAGCACAGCAGGTCCGGCAGCATCCAAGGAGCAGGAGAGCCCACGTTTCGGGCATGAGCCCTTCTTCAGGAGAAACATCAACTCTCCTGCTCCTTGGATGCTGCCTGACCTGCTGTGCTTTTCCAGCAACACATCTGAAGCTGTCGTCATTCACTTTGTGCACATTCATCATGTTATACAAAGGGAGACTTCTCTGACAAACCATTTAGAATGAGATAATTTTGTCCATCTTGTCGCCAGCTCATCATATTGAGGATTTATAACTCCCATTCAGTTTAGCTTTCTCACCTTACTCGGTTGCTGCTTTGTGTCATTGTTTTGCATCAGTTGAATCTCAAGATTCCTTGTTCAAAGTGAACTCCAGAATTTCAGCACAATACTACACATCATCCTGTGGAGCAGTACTGATGGTGCCCTCGTCAGTCTGAGATGCTGATTTCACTTACAGTATCAATCCAAAACTACTTCTGCCTGGTTTATTGGATATTTAACATCCCAAGGCTCCACCGATCCTTGGTGTCCTCATCAATCTTTCTCCCTTAATCTGCATCACACATGAAAATAACAAGTATCTTTTATTCTGCTTGTTGGAACTTGGTCAACCTTGGCTATACCTTTCCTTAATTATAATATTTTTCACTTTTACATCATGCACCATAGGTAAGACACTTACTTCAGGCATCTTGTGATCACTCATTTAGACTGCTCCCTGCACTTGTTGTTGTAACAATGTCCCTATTTTTGATATTGGCACCTACTGTGGCCATGAAGGGTCATGATCCCACATACAGAATATCTTCTCAATGTCTCTTCCAGCTAACCTCGTGACTATTGTGATCCTGATCCGCGGAAAGTGTGGCATCACCAAATGTATATCCATCTATTTGATTTCCATGGCAACAGCAGATCTCCTCGTCATTGTATTCAGTGTAATACTCACAACACTTGGTTTCAAATATTTCCCTGTTTCCTTCCTGTTTTATACAGTGGTGTGCAGTTTTAACAACATCATGGGCTATGCTACTATCGACTGTTCTGTCTGGTTGACCATCGCCTTCACCTTTGACCGCTTTGTGGCCATTTGTTGCCACAATCTGAAAGTCAGGTATTGCTCTGCTAGAACAGCAGCCTCAGTGATAACCATGGTTTGTTCTCTGAACCTTTTGAGGAACATTCCATTTTACTACAAATACCAATCTTTGGGTACATGGGGTGGTGTGCCCTGGGGCTGTGGCATCAGACCAGAGTTCTACATCTTGCCAGGATGGGTGACACTTTTCTGGATCCACCATCTGCTGAACCCATTGATCCCCTACCTCCTGATCCTGCTGTTCAATGCTCTGACCGTCAGGCACATTGTCTTGGCAAATCGGGCACGCAGGGGTCTCCGAGCTCCCAGAAACAGGGACCAGAGAGGAGATGCAGAGATGGTCAACAGGCGGAAATCCATCATCCTGCTGTTTGTTGTCTCGGGCAGTTTTATATTGTTGTGGATGCCCAAGGTCAGTGTTTTCTTACTGATGCAGATTACCAACAATCATTTTTACCCCAGTTATGACCATCCTGTTATGATTGCTGTCATATCTGGGACTGTGCTCTTCTACCTGAGCTCCTGTACAAACACTGCCTTTTATGCCCTGACCCAGAGTAAATTCAGAGAGGAGCTGAAGAGGGCTCTGAAATATCCCTTCACTCTCATCCGTGAATGTATCCCTACATCAAAATAAGAAACATGTTTGAGATGGGAACACAGTTTATAGGCCTCATGATGCTTTTTCCAGTCCTTGGGACTCACCTGAATTTCCCCGTTATTTTCCATGTCAGTAGGAAAAGAGGCGGAATTGTCCTCTTGAACCATGAGACTCAAACCTGTGTTGGCTGGATGCCAAAACTAGTTCATTTCTCCTAGTTCTGTCGCTGGCTATTTCTCTGCTACTTGATTCCTAGCCCCTGGCCCAAGTGAACACGCCATCGCTTTCCTTTTGAAAGGTAGAAGCCACATGACACCATTTTACAGTCCAAAAGGGTCATTTGAAACCACAAGAATTCAATGCGTGGGTGAAGTTGAAGACCATCCCACTCCAACAGCAGCATGTTTATATCTTCTTTTGAGAATTAAAGTTGCTCTTACAAAAAAAGGTCGTCCGTCTATTACAGAGACATTGATTCATGGACATGTGTCTGATCAAACAATGTGTGTTACAGAAAGCCTGGGCAATTTATATGACCTCCAGGACCTTGAGGTGCTGAAATGTTGTTCTGTGAACCAAATTAATGATCCTCCTCCATTACACATTACACCTCAGCAGTCACTGCCCCAATCTCCAGGGTGTCCCTAATCTCGGAATCCTGGATATGAAAACGTGTCCATTTGTGACCCTGGGCCATCGACAGCTGGAAAGGCAGCAGGTCTCAGGCAGGACAAAGAGCATCTCATATATCGGTGCAGCCCCCCCAGCCCATCAGCCGGACAACAATGACTGGAAAGCTTCCCTCACCTCCTTTTCTCTCCTTTAAACACATTGGTGGTGATTCTCTCCATGTCTGAGAGAGTATTCAGGAGGAAATAAATAAAAATGAAGACAAATGTATGTTGTGGGCTTTATGTCTTGGTTCTATGTGATTCCCTTTGCAAACCACACATAATCTACTATCATGCACGCTCTCCATGTTCTCCAGGGGTAAAAAAGGACCATCTTGAGGTTTAAAGTAATACTTTCAACATGGGACACATTATTGATAGTATTTCTCTCTCCACACATCCACAATTTGTCCACATCTGTCTTATTGCTTACATTCCTTTCTCATTCCCTCTATCTGTCGTTTCTACATTCATTCACTACTGTTTAAACTTATTCGAGGGGCATCACTGGGATTGGATAGACTGACATATATTACCCATCCCTAATTACCCGGGGGCCAGTTTAGAGTGAAGCACATTGCAGTGGTGCTGGAGTCACATGTCAAGTCAGACCAGGCGAGATTTCCCTTCCCTGAAGGGAATGAGTGAACCAGGTGGGACTTTATTCCCCCAACAATCCAGGACTGTTTCATGTTCATCCTGAGGTTCTTAATTCCAGATTTGTATCGAAAGAAAACTTCCATGATTTGGACTCAGGTTCCCAGAACGTTATTAGTGTCATTGGAATGAACAAGCCAGTCATAACAAGGCCATCACCTCACCCTATCTTCCCTTCCCTTCCACTCCTTTTATCTCCACTGAGCCCTGCAGGTCTCTCTGTCTCTTATTCTCTCCCTATCTAAACAAAAATAGTAAACTGAAATCAGGAGAGTTTGTGGGAATGCCTACAGGATCAGAGTTCCCAATACGACCTGATAGTATCTGTTTCTATTGGAAAGAAACTGTGTCAGGTCAGGCCTTGATGTGCTCAAATGGTGTACTGTGAACCAAATTAATGATTCCCCTCCATTCGTGGGCGGCACGGTGGCACAGTGGTTAGCACTGCTGCCTCACAGCGCCAGAGACCCGGGTTCATTTCCCGACTAGGGCGACTGACTGTGTGGAGTTTGCACATTCTCCCCGTGTCTGCGTGGGTTTCCTCCGGGTGCTCCGGTTTCCTCCCACAGTCCAAAGATGTGCGGGTGAGGTGAATTGGCCATGCTAAATTGCCCGTAGTGTTAGGTAAGGGGTAAATGTAGGGGTAGGGGTGGGTTGCGCTTCGGCGGGTCGGTGTGAACTTGTTGGGACGAAGGGCCTGTTTCCACACTGTAAGTAATCTAATCTACACAACAGCAGTCACTGCCCCAATCTCCAGAGTGTCCCTAATCTCGGAATCCTGGATATGAAAACATGTCCGTTTGTGACCCTGGGCCATCGGCAGCTCTTTGTACTGGAAAGGCAGCAGTCCCAGGCAGGACAAAGAACATCTTTTACATCGGTGCAGCCTCCCCATCCCATCAGCCAATCTTTACCTGGCTCCCCAGTACCTGGGAACAGCAGATAGCACACCGAGTTCTGGGTCACAGCGTCACTCAGATTGAACAGCAACATTTCACCTGTACCATCCTCCAATCTCGTATTGCCTGCACCCAATGTGGCCGACTCGACATTGGGGAAATCAAACACAAAATAGCTGACCACTTTGCAGAATACCTCTGGTCCGTGAGCAAGTGTGACCCTGACCTTCCCGTAGCCAATCATTTTAACCCAGCTTCCTGCTCACAAGCCCACATGTCTATCAACGGCGTGCTGCAGTGTTGCAGTGAATCCCAGTGCAAACTGGGGCAACAACATCACATCCTCAGGCTAGGCATTTGACAGCCTTTTTTTTGGCTCAGTGATGATTTCAATTCCTACGGAATGTGAACCCATTCCTTCCCCTTCATTTAGCTTCTGCAATGCTGCTGCTCCTTTAGCAAGTTTATATGGTCCTTTTTTTTTTATCAGACACTGAAAAGTCTAAGTTGGAAGGGTTTTAGTGTAGTCTTGAAGCTGTGGAATCCAAAGATGCAGATTTGTTGCGATCCTCCTCTCTGCTTGACTTCCTTCCTGTAAAACCCTGTGTTGGATTTTGCCTTGTGTGCCAAGGAGCGTTTGTGGGGATTGTTGCAAGTATTTGGAACAGCATCATTAACTGGGATAAACTGCCGAGTTTTCAAATAGTTGAAGTCAGTCTGTATTCTGTTCTCTTTTGTTTGTGTTTCACTTGATAATCTTGCAAATAAGTTCCTTTTTGTTTAAAACTAAGTGATTTCAACAATTGCATCCACATTACACCTACTTAAAGCAACTCCCAAAATTAGGGTCCGGGCTACTTCCTTGTAATGTTTCGAGAGAGCATGGCCTGATCCATACAGGATTGCGGGCTCCTTGTCAGATTTGTTCTATTGTTCCAAATTGGGATTAGGGATGTTGGAGGAGGAAGTGAGGTCTGCAGATGCTGGAGATCAGAGCTGAAAATGTGCTGCTGGAAAAGCGCAGCAGGTCAGGCAGCATCCAAGGAACAGGAAATTTGACGTTTCAATTAGGGGTGTTGGGACTTGAAAGCAGTGAGTCAGAGGTGTAGAGTCTTTTGTTCTGGGTGTTGGATTCGGTTGGTTTAAACAGAGCTTGTGATAGCAGTGGCTCTCCCAGTCACCAACAGTTTTCGAGGGGTGAATGAAGAGGCTTTGGGGGTTTTACAAAAAGTGAGCAAAGCCAAGCTGTTGAAATTAACAGAGAAACTGGGTTTGGGAGCTTGGAGATAGAATTACAGGAATACCTCAGTGTTTAAATTTGCTGGAAACACTATTAGATTCTTCAGAGATGGCTAAAGTTCAATTGAAAATGACACATCTTGAGTTGGAGGCAAAAGGTGGGATTGCGATTAAAAGCAGAGGGAAGAGAAAAAGAAAAAAAAATTGCTTGAGCAGAGTAAAAAGAAAAAGAAAGAGGAAGAAAGAAAAGGAGAGAGAGTGAAGGAAGAAAGACAGGAAGGTTGAACTTCAGAAGTTGGCCCTTAGACACGAAAGCTTAAAAATGTGTTGCTGGAAAAGCGCAGCAGGTCAGGCAGCATCCAAGGAACAGGAGATTCGACGTTTCAGGCATAAGCCCTTCTTCTCTCTCACTGCGCACCTCAGGTTCTCCAGCATCCGCAGTCCTCACTTTCTCCTCCTTAGACACGAAAGTCAGCTTAAAAGGATGTATCTGAAGGCCGAAGATAAGCTTAGCGAGGATGAGCAAACCCATAGCAGCCAAACGCCTGATGAGAAACTGTTTAAATATACCTAAATTTGTTGAGCAGGATATGGAATCTCTTTTATCTTCTTTGAAAAAGTTCCGAAAGAAATGTGGTGGCCAGAGACCATGTGGGATTTAATTAAACTAAACTGAACTTGGAGGTAGAGCTGGTGAAGAATTTGTATCACTGTCAGATGGAGTATCTGGAGCATATGTGGTGGTGAACAAACCCATCTTAAGCACATATGAGCTGTGCCATAAGCCTACAGACAATGTTTCAGGACTCTAAGGACGGACCCTGGTCAAACCGACATTGGGTTTGAAAGGAACAACCAAAAGCTTTGATAGGTAGATGAGGCCATTCAAAATAGAACAAACCTGTGGTGCTCTTTGAGAGTCAATTATTTTGGAGGAGTTCAAAACCTCACTTCCTGAAGTAGTAAGAACTCATGTAGAAGAGTTGAGAGTTAAAACAGCAAGCTCAGCAGCTGAAATGGCTGACGGTTATGAATTGGTGTGTTGAGTGAAGTTTGGCTTGCAAAATCAATTTCAATTGGTGAGGGTTAGAAATTGTGGAAAAGAGACATCTTCACATGGAAGGGGAAAATAGATCACGGTGAAGATCATAAGGATAATTTACCACAGGGTAAAAAGGAAACCCTTGAAGGGAAAGAGAAGTTAAAAAAAAACTCTGGTATTTTCACAGAAATAAAGTAGGCCAGATGAAATCACGCGTTGGCGAGTTAGGGAAAGCACTGTGAAGCCAAAGGTAGGAAAACAGGAGAAGCCAGTGAATTTTGTTGGAGTGGTCATGGAAAGCGCAGAGGGGACTAGAAAGCTGCACCAGAACGTACAAACTAGTCGGAGGTTGTTTAAGGAGGGAGTGCCAGATCTTCTTAAACCAAGTACGTGTGAATTTAAAGCTTCCTCACCTTGGTCAGGAGCAGCAGGTGAAGATGTTACCATGTAAAGAGACACAGGATTTTATCAATCTGTGATGTTGAAAGATGTGGAGATACATACTTTTTGTCAGAAAAGGAGTTAGTAATGTGAATTCACAATGAACCAATTATGTAAAGTGAGATTAGAGTGTCCAGGAGAAGAGTGGAAAAGTGATAGGAATCCTGGACAACTCCCAGCTCCAGGGATACAGTTTGTCCTTGCTAATGATCTAGTTGGTTCACAGGTAGGAGTGCTGACTGCCGTGGTTGAGAAGCCAGTGATAACTCATGGCAACCTAACTATTGCAGGGCACAAAGCCTGGGATTTTTCCTGGCTGGGTACTAACAAGGTCACAAAGTCACCAGTTGAAACAGGAGAGATCAAAGAGTGCAGATTAGAAAGTTGAAGTGCAATTAGCGGAGCCCCTGTTTGATCAGATGATTGACACAGACTAGGAGCAGATAAATGACAAAGCATCTTTAGCTCAGGTAAGTTAACTAAGTTGCCGCAGAAAGATGAAAATTCAAAGCAGTCGCTTCAAAAGACCTATACAGAAACAGAATCCGAATGTATCCCTCAATGTTCCTATCTTAACAATAATGTCTTAATGAGGAAATAGAGATCATCACATACTCAGACAAATCAGAAATGGGCAAAAGTTCATTAAGTCATATTACCAATGGGTTATAGAATGGAAGTGTTGCGAGTGGTGTATGAGGCATCATTAGCGGGTTATTTAGGAATGAGAAAAAACTCAAGATAAAGTACACAAACATAATTACCGGCCTGGACGGCACAAGGATGGATCTGAATTTTGCTTGGCATGTCAGGTAACTGGAAAACCACAGACAATAATAAAGCCTGCATCTTTAATACCTATTCCTGCATTTGAGGAACCTTTTACAAGAGTCTTAATTGATTGCATAGGACCCCCCCCTGAAACAAAAAGTGGGGATCAGGATATGTTAACAATAATGGATGCATCAACTAGATATCCAAAGGCCACTCCATTACACAACATCACAGCCAGAAGGGTTGTAGACGAATTAGTCAACTTTTTTCACTCGTTACAGACGACCCACAGATATAAAATCAGATCAAGGCTCAAACGTCACATCAAACTTTTTCAAGGAAGTTATGGACAACTTTGGAATAAAAGAATTCTGCGGAACAGCCAGAGTTGGAAAGAGCATCAGATATTAAAGACCACGTTGAGGGCTTATAGTCAAGACTGTTGGGATAAGGGAATTCCAATCATGCATTTTGTAATCAGAGATACACTAAATGTATCGACAAAATTCAGTCCATTTGAATTCACTTTTGGGCATGAAATGAGAGGATTGCTAAATTTGATTAAGAGGAAATTGGGAAGTCAGAATTCAGAGACTACATATGTGGACTATGTGTCAAATGTTTCAGAACGATAAATAGAGTGGGGAGGTATTCAGAATTCAAAAGTATCACAGCATGAAATGAAACAGGAAGCAGACAAAAAAAATCTAAAACGCACAATTTTGTAATCGGAGATAAGGTGTTAGCATTACATCCAGTGATAGGTGAACCTATAACAGCAAGGTTTAGTGAACCTTATGAAATCGGGATGAAATTGAGTGAGGTGAACTACTTGATAAAGACTCCAGACAGAAATAAATCTCACAGAGTTTGCCATGTGAATACGCTCAAAATGTATTTTGACAGGACAGGAAAGCGAAAGGAGACTGTGTTACTGGTCACAACCAAGTTCAGGATTCTAAATGGGGCATTCCTCCATTTAAATTGGACAATGCAGAAGTTGTCAAAAAATTGGGATAAATTATTGAGTTATCTCCCTGAGGGAAATCAAAATGACCTGAAAGAGTTACTACAATCACATGGGGAGATATGTAGAAATAAGCTGGGAAATACTAACCTAATTATGCATGATGTAGATATAGGAGATGCTGTTCCAATTAAGCAACATCCTTCTAGGCATAACCCTCCAAAGTTGGCACAAGTTCAGAAGGAGATAGAATGCATACTCCAAGGTGGTATAATCGAACTGAGTTACAGTGACTGGAGCTCACCCACTGTCATGGTGCCAAAGCCAGATGGTACCCAACGGTTATGTGTGGACTATCACAATGTCAATGCCGTTACGAAGACTGATGCATTTTAAATTCCACGTTTGGAAGTCTGTGTTGATAAGGAGGGACAAGCAACTTGCATTTCTAAGTTGGAGTTGCTCAGAGGATACTGGCAAGTACCTTTGTCAGAAAGAGCAAAGGCAATTGTGGCTTTTGTAACACTGAATAAACTGTATCAGTTTAAAGTCATGCCATTTGGTATGAAAAATGAGCCAGTCACATTTCAGAGATTAACCAATAAGGTCACTTCCGGATTACCCAATTGTGTAGTTTCTTTTGATGACCTAGTGATTTTTAGTCAGGCATGGAGGAAACATTTGAAATATTTATCAGAATTGGTCAATTAACTTCAGAAGGCAGACTTAGTGGCAAACCTAGCTAAAAGTGAATTTGCCAAAGCCCGAGCCACCTTCCTGGGCCATGTTACTGGGTATGAACAAATGGCCCCACGTGATGCAAAATCAAAGGAAATTGGAGATTTTCCCAGATCATCGACAAAAGAAAAGCAGTCCTATGATTACTGGGATTGAGTGGATTTTATCAAAAATTCTTACCAAATTTTCACAGTGTCACTGCCCCACTAACTGAATTGCTAAAGACAGACAAGATATTTCAGTGGACAGCAGACTGTCAGAAGGCATTTGGTTGTATTCGCTCAAGAAGATAGCTTCGTACTAACTTCTAAAAGGCAGTGAAATGTCAATGATAAATATGACACTAGTTAAGAGACAGTCATCTCCTGTGAAACAGTGACAGAATTATTCAGTTAGATAGACACTTATTAACCTTTCGGCTGGGACATCATACATTCCTGGAAGCACAAAGGAAGATCCAACAAAACCTTACAACTGAACACCGTCCAGACCTGTAATGTTGTGATGGGAGCCTAGTGCTCCCCCAGTAGATCCTGCGCTTACCTCATCATTGTCACAGTGGGGTGACTGACACTGCCAATGAAATCTTACAGGGAACACTACTGCACACTGCCTCTTTTTCAATCATTCACAGGACATGGACATCACTAGCTCGGATAACCATTTATTGCCTATCCCTAATATCCAGCAGGCTGCTAAGCATTAACCGTATTGCTGTGTCTGGAGTCACAAGTTGGCCAGACCAGGTACTTAATCTTCCGAAAAGGACATCAGTGAATTTGATGGGTTTTTCCAACAATTGACAATGGATTCATGGTCATAATTCAACCCACAATGCTAGATTTGTGTGAGATTCAAATTCATCTGCCATGTTGGGATTCAAACCAAGTTCCCCAGAACATTACCTGGGTTCTGGATTAAATGTCCAGCAATAATGCCATGAGAACATCATTACAGTCTGAGTGCATGACCTGACCCTTCATTAAAGGCTCTGTCTCAATGCCCTATCTCAGAGGGTTTGTCCTGGCCTGCTTCTGTTTGTCAACGTCCAGCCCTTTGTTGACACTTGCTTGCAATGGTTTCCCTTCCTACACGCTTGGCATGACCTCAGAATCTGCCCAGAATTCCGCTCTATTAATTCTGCTATTTCCCACTCACTCACTGGCCTTCAGTCCTACAGAACCTCAGTTGTTCAGTCATGGCTTGATATTGCTTACGGGTGAAGTATGATGAAACTTTTATGAAACTTTTACCATTGTGCGGTACAACGTGGAGAGAAATGTGACAACGTTAAGGTTCAGTCAACAAGTTTATTAAGGAACTTCATCAGCTACAGACAGAGCAAAAGGAATTAGTTGCAGCATCAGGACCCGAGCACTGAAGGTGTCTGTTCTTGTAGAGTTACATCCCCACCTCACAGAGGGCACTTCAGAGTCTCCTCAGTGTTTCTGGAGGCATGTGTAGCTCACCTCAAGGATATTCTTTCCAATCATTGGAGAATCTGAACATGCTCTGGTAAACATCAGTGGAACGAGTCACAGCCAGGTTCTGAAAGAAGATACTCACACCAAACACGAAACGTCAACTCTGTTTCTCCCTGTGCAGACCTATTGAGTTTCTCTGGGTTCATTTAGGATTTTTACCTTTTTTTAACCTTATAATCAACTTATTCAGAGATGCTATGACCCAGCACTTAACACAGGCCTGCTGGCTCAGAGATAGGGACACTACCACTGTGGTATGGCAGCCTGGATCAGTCACAGTTCCAGTTCTGATTTTTACATTGCAGATCGAACATTGAATAAAAGCACACAATTCCAACAAAATGGATTTGAATTCTGTTTATCATAGGATTATGTCCTTCACAATAATCTTTAAAAGACTTACAGACTTTTTATTTTTGCCGAAGGAGTAATGTTTGAGAGATTCAGACTTTGCGATGTGGGATAACACACCTGTATATTGGAGAGTATGAGGAGTGGACACATCTCCCCAGTTTCCAAAGTTGTTATCACAGACTTTACAGCAGGGCTGGATGAGACAGTTTAACATTAAGGACACTGAAGTGGCACAGACCACTGATAGGTTTTTGCGACCAAAATAGGCTGGTGTGTAGAACAGTGAGTGCCTCATTGATTTCACACCCACAGGGAGTAGATCAGAGGATGGGAACATAGATGGCGATTTGAACCATGTTAGCTGTTGGTGAATGGGGAAGAGGTGGGATTTTGCTTCTCAACTGACTGGATAGACTTACAATTAATCCCAGCATGGGGGAAGATAACTGTCTGTTTATAATAAAACCAAAATACTGCAGATACTGGATATCTAACACAAACACAGACAGAAACACAACAGTTCTGGCCACTTCCAGGGAGACGGAGACAGAACTGCGTTTTTGACTCTTCAGAATTTAGAGTCATAGAATCATAGAATTCTACAGCACAGAGACAGGCCTGACTGGCCCATGTCGGCTAAAATGTCCGTCCACTCTAACCCCATTTTCCTGCACTTGGCCCATATCCTTCTAACCCTTTCCTATCCATGCATTTGTCCAAATGCCTTTTAAATATTGTTGATGCACCCACCTCAACCACTACCACTGGCAGCTCATTCCATATACGCAACTCCCTCTGTGTAAAGAAGTTTCTTCTCGGGTTCCCTTTTATTCTTTCCCCCTCTAACCTTAACCCAATGCCCTCTAGTCCTCAATTCCCCAACCCTGGGAAAAAGACTGAATGTATTCACCCTATCCCTGGCCCTCCTGACATTATTCACCCCCTGTAAGGTGACCCATCAGTCTCCTGCATTCTAAAGATAAAAGACCTTGCTTGTCCAACCCCAACCTATAACTCAGACAACTGAGTCTTGGCATCATCCCTTGTAAATTTCTTCTCATTCTTTCCAGTTTAATAAAATCCTTCCTATTATAAGGTGACCAAAACTGAACACAATACTCAAAGTGTGGCCTCACTGACACCATGTATAAATGCAACATCCCAACTTCGATACCCAATGCCCTGACTGATGAAGGCCAGTGTGCCAAAAGCCATCTTCACTGCCCTGGGCCTCCACTTTCAGAGAACTGTGCACTTGAACTCCAATTCCCTCTGTTCCATTATGACCCTTAAGGCTCCAGCATTCTCCATGAAGCCCCTATCTTGTCTTGACTTACCGAAATACAAAACTTCATGCTCATCTGTGTTAAACTTCATTTGCTATTTCTAGGACCACTTCCCCAGCTGATCAAGGTCCTGCTGTAATTTCTGATAAACGTCCTCACTGTCCACGACAGCACCTATTTTAGTGTCGTCAGCAAGCTTACTAATCATGCCTTGTACATTCTCATCCAAACCATTGATATGGATAACATTGGACCCAATATCAATACCTGAGGCACTCCACTGGTCACAGGCCTCCAGCCTGCCAAGCATATTTCCACAATTAACCTCTGCTTCCTACCATCAAGCCAATTGTGTATCAAATTTGCCAAATCCCCCTGGATCCCATGCAATCTAACCTTTCAGAGCAGCCTACAATATAGAAACTTCTCAAACACCCTGCTGAAATCCATATAGATTACATCTATCACCCTGTCCTTGTTAACCTCCCTGGTCACTTCATCTAACAAATCTCACTCACAAAGCCATGCTGACTACTCCTAATCAAACCCCGTCTTCGCAAACGCATGTGTATCTTTTGTCTCAGAATCCTCTCAAGTAACTTGCCCACCACAGATGTTAGGTTCTATAGCCCCCAGGTTTTTCTTTGCAGCCCTGCTTGACTAATATCACAACATTCGCCAGCCTTCAGTCTTCTGGGACCTGACCCATGGCTAACAGCATTGCTTTTATATCAGTCAGGATCCCAATGATTTCTTCTGTAGCCTCTTGCAGTTCTCTTGGATATATCTGGTCAGGACCAGGAGATTTATCCACCTTCATATGTTCTAATAAATCTAACACTTCCTCAACTTGATATGGACCGTCCCCAAGATATCACCACTAACTTGCCCAGGTTCCCAAGTCTTCATAGCTGAAAATGTGTTGCTGGAAAAGCGCAGCAGGTCAGGCAGCATCCAAAGAGCTGGAGAGCCGACATTTCTTCAGGAATGAAGAAGGGCTCATGCCTGAAACGTCGATTCTCCTGCTCTTTGGATGCTGCCTGACCTGCTGCGCTTTTCCAGCAACACATTTTCAGCTCTGATCTCCAGCATCTACAGACCTCACTTTCTCCCAAGTCTTCATGTCTTTCTCCATGGTAAACACAGAAAAGAAATAATCATTGAGGACTTAGGCCCTTGAGAGGTCCGGTTCTCCCTCTGAATATTCTTTTTCCTTTAATATACTAAAATAACCTCTTTGGATTCACCCAAATCTTCTTAGCCAAGGCTATCTTCCGCCGCCTTTTCACCCTCCTGATTTCCTTTTTCGGTAAACTCCTGTATTCCCTGTATACCTCCAGGGATTCCCAAGACCCCAGCTGCCTGTATGTGAACCCCATACCTCTTTTCTTTTTTCCAGTCAAAGCCTCAATATCTCTTGTCATACAGGGCTCCCTATTCCTCCCAAACTTGTCTGTCACCCTCGTGGGAACTTATGGACCTTGAAGTCTAACTATCCCACTTTGAAAGGCCTCCTGCTTGCCAGAGATCCCTTTACCTGCAAACAAACTACTCCAATTAACCCCTGCCAGCTCCTGTTTAATTCCATCAAAATTCACCTTGCCACAGTTTAGAATTTGTATCAATGGATCAGTTTTCTTACTCGTCATAACTATTTTAAAATTAATAGAACTATGGGCAGAGGTCCCAGAGTTCTCCCCACACTGTCACCTCAGTTCTGCGCTAATTTCCAGGAGTTGGTCAAGTTTTGCCCCTGTCAGAGTTGGACTCTCTGTACAATGCTTGAGGAAATTTGCCTGAATGCACTTAACAAATTCCATCTCATCTAAGACCTTAACACTAACTTACTGAGCTTTTAACTACTGCGTTTCTCTAGTATTCTCTGCACTTGTGTGAGATGTGGTTCAAGATCCAACCACGTTTGTTACTGAAATGCAGGGAGTAATTCACAGATGAGAGTGAAGGGATATTTCAGGGCCCTCTTCAGCTCCTCTCTGAATTTACTCTGGGTCAGGGCATAAAGGGCAGTGTTTGTACAGGAGCTCAGGTAGAAGAGCACAGTCCCAGATATGTCAGCGATCAGAACAGGATGGTCATAACTGGGATAAAAATGGTTGTTGGTAATTTCCGTCAGTAAGAAAACACTGACCTTGGGCATCCACAACAATATAAAACTGCCCGAGACAACAAACAGCAGGATGATGGATTTCCGCCTGTTGACCATCTCTGCATCTCCTCTCTGGTCCCTGTTACTGGGAGCTCGGAGACCCCTGCATGCCCGATTTGCCAAGACAATGTGCCTGACGGTCAGAGCATTGAACGGCAGGATCAGGATTTAGGGGATCAATGGGTTCAACAGCTGGTGGAGCCAGAAAAATGCAACCCATCCTGGCAAGATGTAGAACTCTGGTCTGATGACACAGCCCCAGGGCGCACCACCCCATGTGCCCAAAGATTGGTATCTGAAGTAAAATGGAATGTTCCTCAAAATGCTCACTGAACAAACAATGGTTATCACTGAGGCTGCTGTTCTGCCAGAACAATATCTGGCTTTCAGATTGTGGCAACAAATGGCCACAAAGCGATCAATAGTGAAGGCAATGGTCAGCCAGACTGAGCAATCTTTCAGGGCATAGCCCATGACAATGTTAAAACTGCACACCGCTGTGTAAAACAGGAAGGAAACTGGGAAATATTTGAAAACCAGTGTTAAAAGTATGATATTGAATACAATGACCGGTAGATCAGCTGTCGCCATGGAAATTAGATAGAGAGAAGTACCTTTGGTGATGCCACACTTTCCGTGGAAGAGAATCACAATCGTCACTAGGTTAGCTGGAGAGACATTGAAAAGTTATTCCATATGTGGGATCAGAGCCCTTAACTGCTCCAGTGTGCACCAAGATCAACAACAACAAGTAAAGGGAAGAATTCAGATCGATAGTCTCATAGCCTCATAGTCCTTTATATTCTACACTGAAATCCTTTTCAAAAATGGTACATTTATACATCAGGAAATTGATAACCAAAATTGACAGGGTTGTGACAAACCGTCATCTGATTAATTCCAGATAGTGGCAAATTTTGAAAAGCTAAATGAGCAAATTTACATACAGAATTGCAGATTTATTTTGTTTGGTTTGTGTGGAATGTTAATTGAGGGAGGGAGATTGATGAGGAATCCCAGGAATACTGGTGCCTTGTGATCTTCAATATTCAATAACACAAGCAGAAGCGGCTTTGTCTTGATATCACATCTAAGGTCAGCATCTCAGACTGCCCAATATACCAACAGAACTGCAGGACAAGATTTGAATATTGCGCTGCAAATCTGGATTTTTCATTCAACAAAGAATCTTCAGATTCAATGTTTACTACATATTGAACCAAAGTAAATGAGAAGTGTGAGAAAGCTAAATTAACTGGGACTAATAAATCCAATATAGACAAGTGGGTGAGCTGGTTGCAAGATGGACAAAGTTGCCTCATTCTATGTCATTCCACTTAGAACACTCCCTTGAACAACAAGACCAATGTGCACAGAGTGAATGAGTGATGATACATTTCCAACTGAAGATGGTTTGTGGCTTGGTGTGGAAATGGCAGGGGATGGTGTTCCCGTATATCTGCTGCCCTTGTCCTTTTAGATGGAAGTGATCATGGTTTTTACAGTGCTGCCTAAGGAGCCTTGGTGTAACTTAGCAATGGCATCCACTGTTGGTACCACAGTCCCGCACATTCTTCCAGTTCAGAATGAAAACCAAATTCCATGTTGGCTGTTTGGATTGAACCCCTCTCTCCCATTCCCTTCAGCAGTACATCCCAGTTTCTAAATACTCACTAAAATAAAACAGTGTTCCTCAAACCTCATTTGTTCCTCTTGCCCATTGTGTTCTATCTAACAGTCCCTTCCAGTCTGCAGGAAGGCCAGTTAGCTTTACATCATTGACACCATCACATGTAGGGCTTACCACAAAGGCTAATTCATTCTGTCAGAATCGGATTCCATTGTTCACTCCTGCAATGTTATAAATTACACAAGTTTCCTGCATTCCGTGGGATGCATAGACTGATGGATTGGTAGAGCACTGATGGTTTCCATTCACCTCATAACACTGGGCTTGTGATGCAGGTTTCTGTACCTCCCCTCAATTTTACACTGTGACCTGTTAGTTTAATCTTTAACCATTCTTAATCAGTGCACTTCTTTAAATGTTTAACTGCCATCTCCCTCCAGTACCTTCTCAGTCAGTGAATTGAGCTGACAACAATCCCTGGCTGGAAATGGAAATCTCCGTTCAGCTTTGGTCTGAGTAAGAACTGCAGAAAATTGATTTTCTTGGCTTACAGACATCAATCACTGGAACCATTCCACTCCTCTGTTCTGTCAACACCATTGATCAGATGAAGCATTTTGTGAAACTTTCCAGTATTTTCTTGTCCCAAGGACAGTGTACAATTCTTTAAAATCTCTCTATGTATCCACTGTTACCGAATTTCTTTTTTAAAAAATGTTCATTACAAAATCCACATTAAGGTGCTTGCTCAGGGACAGGATTCAAATCAAAGCAATGGCATTGCTTAAACATCAAACCAATTTCCAATCCTTGACCTTATACCACTGTGTACACTGTCTGCTCTCTGCCTAATGAAAGTCCTGGTATGGGAGACATCATTTTCCTTAGACTTGTTGTCATAATTTTAATCATCTCTATTGTTGAAAACTGCAGAAAGCTGCAACACAAAGAGACATGGGGGAAACTTGTGCATGATACACAGAAAGCGAACACGCAGCTGCAGCAGGTAATCGAGAAGTGCCATGGAATGCTGGCCCTTGTTCAAAGGGAGTTAAGAGTAGGGTAGTAGTGCAAGGTGCTGGGGAGACCACAACGGGAGAAATGTGAACAGTTTTGATCCCGTTATTTCAGGAAGGTTAGCATTTTGCTTGAGACAGTTCAAAGAATGTTCACCAGAAAGATCCCTGATATGGAGGGATTGTCTTATGAGCGAAGGTTAAACAGGTTGGGACTCTAGTCACTGCAGTTTAGATAATGGAAGGTCATATCATTGAAAGAATGAAGATTCTTAAGGGGCTGGACAGGGTAAATACTAAGATAATGTTTCTCCCCATGGGGAAGTCTAGGAAAAAAAGGGCCCAGTCTCAGCGTGTAGGGTTGAAAATTTAAGATTGAGATGAGGAGGGATGTCTCATCTGAGGATTCTGAGTATTTCATATTTTTGACCATTGATAGCTGTGGGGTATAAAATGACCTTTCGCATATCTTCGGTTCCATGACTAGATTTTTGATCAGTCAAGAATCAAGGGTTATGGGGAAAGAGAAGAATGTGTGGAATGTCGGATCAGCCAAGATTTATTGGTGAAGCAGACTGGAGGGAAAATTCCTTCAAGGTTTAATCTACTGATGACTCTACAGACCCGCGTCCAACCCACCCCACACACGCCTCCACATTATCTGCAGTTCTGAGAACATTGAGCAACCTCTCCTCTCTTCACATAACTGATAAAATTCCAATCAATTGGCACTGCAGCTTTCCTCCAATCAGACCATCCATATCCCCCTTCCAAACTAATCCATTAAATATTACACTTAAAACACAGTCCGAACTATAAACACCACATCCAGTAACGGAGAAGATCTCCTCACCTGGAACACAGACAATTGCAAAGAAATGGAAGAAAGCGAATAAGATCTGTAGAATTATTGGTCCTTGCATTGTTAATGTTGGGTGATTTCATTCATTAACTCTCGCGCTGGGCTTGGAGTCTGGACTGAGCTCCTGAGATAAGAATCAACACTCACTTATACATGATCGTAAACACCGTGTGGTGTTAGTTCTAATCTATTAAGCAGTCTCTTTAAAAGCATCCACGTTACCTTTCACACTCCCACAACACTGGAATATTCCACATGGAAATGTAAAGGGATTGTGAACAGCACTCCCTAAAGAAAATTCCTTGAAAAAAATGTTATTTTCCAAACCTTGGTTCTGACAGCATTTGTTTATCTTTATTTTGTTCATCATCTATCTTCTTTCAGTTTTGTTTCATGGGTCAGTCACTCAATCTAGTATGTTATTGTCGATGGTGGGTTTACATCCTGGAATTAAGGGACAGCTATAGGCAGCTGTCCTTTATCTTTTCAAGAGGATGTTCCCAACTGTACTTTGACTATTAAGTAGCACAGAAATTGTACTTACAATTGAAATAGTCTTAAAATAATAGAAAACATCATGTTTTTCAAGCAGATTTTTAAAATTCACATCAAACTCTTTTGTAATGAATGTCAATTCGTAACAAACTTACCACTAAATAAAACAATAATCCAATTACATGGACTCCAACCGAGCCCATTCCTGCTTCATCAGTCCCATCTTCATTCAACTGAGTCCATTGGAGCTCAACTGAGCTCAGCTCATGGATATTTCACACGTCTGAACTCAGTCTGCTCGAGCTCAAAACAACACCCGGGTGTAATGATTCCAATTCTCGAGGAATGTCAGGACACTTTTAGTACCAGTTATGCGTTTGTGGAGATAGTGGAGACTGCAGATGCTGGAGATTAGAGTCAAAACGAGTGGTGGTGGAAAAGCACAGAAGGGTCAGGCAGCATCGGAGGAGCAGGAGAGTCGATGTTTCAGATCGAAGCTCTTCATCAGGAATGTGAGGGTTAGTGCAAAGGGAGCTGAGAGATAAATAGGAGGGTGGTAACTTGGAATGCAATTGGCGGATGAAGGTGAGGGGTGATGGTGATAGTCAGTGTGGCAGGTGGAGCTGATAGGTGGGAAGGAAGGTGGACAGGTAGGACAGTTCAAGAGGGTGGTGTCGAGCTGGAATGTTGGATCTGGGATAAGGTGGGGGGAGAGGAGATGGGGAAACTGGTGAAATCGACATTGTTCCCGTGTGGTTGGAGAGTCCCAATGTGGAAGATGAGGTGATCTTCCACCAGACAGTGGGTGGCTAGAGTTTGATGGTGGAGGAGGCCCAAGATCTGCATGTTCACGGTGGTGTGGGAGGGGATGTTGGAGTGGTAGGGGGAGTTGAAGTGGTCGGACACAGGGCAGAGAGTTTGTTTAGTGTGTGTGTGTGTCCTGGAAATGTTCTCTGAAACATTCAGCAAGTTGGCGTCCAGTCTCCTCCGTGTGTAGGAGACCACATTGAGAGTAACAAGCACAGTTGATGAGGTTCGGGAACATCTCTATCAGATCTTGAGAGATTCTTTGGGGCCTTGGATGAAGTTGGGGTGGAAGGTGATGGGGTAGTAGCAGGGGAAGGTGCCATGAGTGAAGTGTGGGTTGTTGGGGGGGTTGGGGCGTGAACCAAATGAGGGAGTCGTGGTGGAATTGTCTCTGCAGAACAAGGATAAGGATGAAGAGGAAACTATATCTCTGTTTGCAAAGTCTGACTGTAGGTGGCGAAAATGGCAGGGGATGATTTGTTGTATCTGGATATTGCCACTTGGCACATTCCCTAGCCACCACTGTAGACGTAAAACTTGTGCCCACACCACACCCTCTCCTGAATCCAAGGCCCCAAAGGATCCTTCCACAACCGACAGAGATTTACATGTTCCTCCACACACCTTGTCTCCTGTGCCTGTTGCTCTCGATATGGTCTGCTTTGCACTGGGGAGAGAGGGAGCCAACTTGCTGAATGTTTCAGAGAACACCTCTGGGACACAGGCATACAGCATTCTCACCAACCTGTGGCTGATCACCACAACTTCCCCTCCCACTCCACCAAGGACATGCAAGTCCAGGGTCTCCTCCACCGCCAAAGTCTGGCCACCCACTCCCTGGAGGAAGAACACCTCATCTTGTGCCTGGAATCAATGTTGATTTCGCCCGTTTCCTTCTCTCCTCTACCCCCACCTTATCTCAGATCTAACTCGCCAACTTGGCACTGCCCTCTTGAACTGTCCTACCATCCATCTTACGTCACTGCTATCTGCTCCACCCATTGCTCTGAACTATCACTGTCACCACCCCCACTTTCATTGACCTATATTCTTCCTAGCTACCTTCACCCCACCAGCCCCAGCCCCTCCCATTTGTCACCCAGCCCCCTTGGACACACTCCCTCACCCCGCATTCCTGATGAAGGGCTTATGCCCAAATCATCGACTCGCTTGCTCCTACTACGCTGCCTGACCAGTTATGTGACTGAGCCAATCACCAAGTTGCTGAATTTGTTCTAGTCCAGTTACTGTGCACTGTTGGACAGATCTGCTGCCAATTTTGTGCTGTGCATTTAAAGCATGGAACCTCTGTTATAAATCCTGACTGATAATGGATTAATTCATTAAAGTATGAATGCAAAAGGACTTACGTTGTTGCATTTTTTTTTTGTTTTGCACGCATTAGGACATTGAGCAAGTATACAACTTCAAGTGGAGCCCCAACAATGATACTGTATGGGTTGGTGTTAAGACATGGACTGGGAATGTTAACACTTACCAATGAACATGGGGCAGTTGTTCAGGAAGTGATGAGGGAAATGAGCAGGGTATTTAAAGTTGGTCACAAAGTAGGTAAAGGCAGCTTTCCCCCTGATGGAGCCACTGGAAATTTGAGTTCTTGTGTGATCGAACGACTGAAATGACTCGTGTCACAGAAAGGTCAGTTGTGGTAGTTTCTGCATAACATGAAATTCAACGTTGCACCAAGAAAGCAGATCCATCTCTCCGTGTGTGACAATCAGGGTGAGGAAGTAGAGAAACATTCAAGATGGACAGAACAGTGCCATCCTTCCTCAATGGTGTTTGGAATGGAAAGGGAACCCAGTTAGGCTTCAATTTGATAAACCCATGGTTACGCTTGATCTGTGTAAGTCCATCACTGTGTAAGGGACCGCTCCTCAGGACGGTGGTACTGGACTTTGGAGAATGTACAGTGTGGATTCAGCTGAATGATACGGGTTGGGATTATGTCTGTAAAGGGGGAAAGAGGAACAGGTGTGTGAGTGAAGCATGAAGTCTTAAAATTTGATCCAAGTACATTGAAGAACTGACATCATAAAGTACCTCAATCATTCAGGTAGATTAAGGATCTGGAAACCTTCCCCCCAATCACTAACCGTGCTGGGAATGAATTACATCCTGCATTATTAGCACGGGCACAATTCTCTGATACAAACAGACAAAGGGTGAGTGAGGAAAATGGCGCTGCACCATCTGACTGAATGATATGCAGCACCAGTGGGCTTCAGAATTCACCCTTTCTGGGTCTCTGAAAGTGGGGTTCAACTGTTCCTTTCAACAGCGGGTTTCTAGGGAGAGCAGAGGGGAGGTAAGGGAGAGCTGTTAGATCTCCTCTGTTGTCTCTCTCTCCAGTGGCAAACACATCCCTCTGGAAATGTGCACTTTGGAGTCTGTGGTCTAACCAAGTTTATCCCAATGTGCACTGGAAATCAAGCCCCATTATTTCCTGAGTCATCAAAAAGGTGAACATTTATTTAAAGCAACAAATTGCCCAACAATACCCATCGTGTTAAAAGAATACGGGCCTGCAGCTTTCTTTGCTATTTAACTGTTTAACATAATCAAACCAGTTTAAACCAATGACAAAAATTGCCGTGTTGAGTTGTCAATCTGTAATGAAAGTTTAATTGTTAGCTCTTTTATGTAATCCCATTCACACAAGCAAAACCAGAGAAGACACTAATATTATGTTTGTTATAAAATCTCAAGAAGGAAACACTATTCAGTCGTTCCAGTTGAGTTGGCATGGACTGAAATGTTGTTCTCTTTCAGATTCTTCTGATCCCTTCCAAATGTTTGATGATGACATGAGTTTGCAGGAACACCAATTCTCAATTTCCCATTCGCTGTTTGAAAATGTGTTGTTTCTGTGTCTCTGGAAGTAACTTCCAATTGTCCTTTTTAACAGAGGGTTTTCAGAGAGAACAGAGGAACGCTGAGAGGGATTACCTATCTACCAGGGTGTCTTCATTCAGTTCCCCATGCAGAAGGGGCAGAGAGTGATACGCATGCTCTGTCTTCACAGGCTGGTTCCGAACCCTGTATTCTCCACACAATAGGCTGTTGTGAGTGAGCAAGAGGTTGTTACTTTGCTGAGCTCTCCTGAATACACCACAACTGGTGCATGTTGTAAAATGGATTCAAATAGTGTTTCTGATCAGAATGGCACTGAATGCACACGCATACACGCACACACACACATGTGCACACACACACATGCACACACACACACACGTACACACACAGACAAAGGACGGCACGGTGGCACAGTACAGGACGGCACGGTGGCACAGTGGTGAGCACTGCTGCCTCACAGCGCCAGGGACCTGGGTTCAATTCCCGCCTCAGGCGACTGACTGTGTGGAGTTTGCACATTCTCCCCGTGTCTGTGTGGGTTTCCTCCGGGTGCTCCGGTTTCCTCCCACAGTCACAAAGATGTGTGGGTCAGGTGAATTGGCCATGCTAAATTGCCCGTAGTGTTAGGTAAGGGGTAAATGTAGGGGTATGGGTGGGTTGCGCTTCGGCGGGTCGGTGTGGACTTGTTAGGCCGGAGGGCCTGTTTCCATACTGTAAGTAATCTAATCTAATCAAACATACACACACTCAAACATCCTCACGCATTCACACACACACACATACACACACACACATATACACACACTCAAACATCCGCACACATTCACACACACACACACATATACACACACACTCACACTCAAACATACGCACACATTCTCACACACATACACACACACGCACACTCACACACACACACATACAGATACGCACACACACACACACACACCCATATCCATCCAGTCACACACGGACACACACAGACTCTTTCTGTCGCTTTTTTTGGATTATTTTCTTCTTTAAAGAGAAAACAATGAATGTAAAACTCACAATTTTGTTGGTCGTTCTCTTGTCCATTTCTTACACAGTGTCCTTTTGTTAAAAGCAAAACCTTTTCCTACTCAGTCCATGTACCAACAAAGTAAAAGAGATCTTTTGAATCCACCACTGTGAGCAGAAATGTGGAGGAGACGGTGTTGGACTGGGGTGGACAAAGTCAGAAGTCACATAACACCAGGTTATAGTCCAACAGGGTTATGGAGCGAAGCCCCTTGGTCAGATGGAGGGAGAGTGAAACTCACGGACACAGAATTTATGGGCAGAAAGATCAAGGGGATGCAGAGAGATCAAAAGATCCCACAAGTCCCTGCAGGTGACCAAGGGTGTTAGACGGTGTGAGGAAAGTGTCATCAGCTGAAAAACAAGGGAAGGGACGACCTATAATCCGATTAAATGAGGCAGAGAGATAATGACAAACAAGTTAATAAGAAGGTGGTGCTGGAGACAAACCAAATGATTGAATTAACATGGAACACAAACAGAAGCTGCTGGAAAAGCTCAGCAGATCAAGCAGCATCTGTGAGGAAAAGCAGAGGAAGGGTCACCGGACCTGAAAGGTTACCTCAGATTTTTCAATAGAAATTGGCAATTGTTGGGCAGTATCCAATCTTGTGTTGTTGCAGTGTCTGCACAGTCTCACTAATATACCACGCCTCGGAGAATCCTTACCCACAGATGGATTCAAGCAATAGAGTGCCCTTCATCGTCCAGTACTTCCCTGGAGCAAAGAGACTACACCATGTCCCTCACAGCCTTAAACACGTCATTAATGACAACAAACATCTCACCAAGTTTCAGCCCTTCACCTCCACTTCTCACCTTCAAACAACCAGCGAACCTTAAACACACCATCGTTCCCAGCAAACTAACAAGCCTTTCGGATCACATCGATCAAAACACCACACCACCCTGGCACAGCACCCTCTGCAGAACATGTCAGATCATCGCCATGGATATTACTATCACACTTGGGAACAGTACCCACCACGTACACAGCAGGTCCTCAAGTGACACAGCCAGTGTTGTCTACCTCATCCACTTGTGGTGATGATGCCCTGAGGCATGGTGTATTGGTGAGACCATGCAGACACTACAGCAATGGATGAATGGACACTGTGCAACAGTGACCCAGTCAGGAATGTTCTCTCCCAGTCGGGGAACAGATCAGTGCTCAAGGACATTCAGCCTCCGATCTTCGGGGAAGCATCCTTTGAGATGCACAATATTGCAGAATCGCTGAACAGAAACGTTTAGCCAAGTTCTGTATCTATGAAGAGGGTCTCAGTTGTGATCCTGGGTTCATGTAGCATTCCATGTGACTCCAATGTTCTGTTCTGTGTCTGTAAAATCTTCCTTACTGTCCAGTTTTGACACCATCACCTTGATAATTTGTTATGATCCCATCACCGGAATTAATTTGTGCAGTTTTTGATGACATGTTACTTAGGATACACACGTGGCATGTGACTCTTTTACCCATCAACTTGTTCCAGCTGTTTAGTTGATCTCCAGCACAATGTAATATTTGATGTTTTTGGAATTATCTCTCTGCCTCAATTACTCAGATCACAGGCCATCCCTTCACTTGTTACTCAGCTGTTGACACTTTACTCCCAATGTCTGTCCCTTTCGATCACCTGCAGAGATTTGTTATGCAGCCTGTCGACACTCCCACTCACACCATGTGTACGATCTTTATATCGGTCTGCCTATAAATTCTGTGTTCTGTGTGCTTCCCTCCCCTTCACCTGACGAAGGAGCAGTGCTGAGAAAGCTTGTGATGCCAAATCGCCGTGTTGTACTGTAACCTGGTGTTGTGTAGTTACTAATGTTCTCCAGCCCATTCCAACCCTGGCCACTCCACATTGTAATGTACAGTGATGAACTACTTTGTCTTGAGACACAGAGAGAAGAAGAGGAAGAGAAACCTGGAGGGTTCAGTGAAGGTAAAAGGAGTGGAGGAGAAGGGAAGTTAGGATGAGGCGATGGCCTTGTGGAGTTATCACACGCTGTTCATCCAACGACTCAGAAAATGTTCTGGGAACCTGAATCCAAATTTCACCAAGGACATTTCCCGACACTAAAAATCTGGAAGTAAGTGACCCGGTGTCTCAGTGGCTCGCCATGCTGCCTCAGAGCACCAGGGACCCAGGTTCGATTCCCACCTCGGGTGACTGCCTGTGTTGATTTTGCACATTCTCCCCGTGTCTGAGTGGGTTTCCTCTGGGTGCTCCGGTTCCATCCCACAGTCCAAAGATGTGCAGGATAGGTGAATTGGCCAGGCTAAATTGTCCCACAGTGTTCAGCAATATGTAGGTTAGGTGCATCCGTCAGGGGTAAATATAGGATATAGTGGAATGGGTCTGAGTGGGTTTGTCTTCGGAGGATCACTGTGAACTTGCTGGGCCGAAGGACTGTAAGGATTCTATGTAAGGTTTAACCTTTGGGGCAGCATGGTGGCTCAGTGGTTAGCACTGCTGCCTCATAGCACCAAGGACCCAGGTTTGATTCCAGCCTCAGGTCACTCTCTATCTGGAGTCTGCACATTCTCAGCCCGGGTTTCCTCCAGATGCTCCAGTTTCCTCCCACAGCCCAAAAGACATACTGGTCAGGTGGATTGGCCATGCTCAATTCCCATTGTGTTAGGTGCATTAGTCAGGGGTACATAAGCGGCAGGGGAATGGGTCTGGGTTGGTTACTCTTTGGCGGGTCGTTGCGGTCTTGTTGGGCTGAAGGGCCTGTTTCCACACCGGAGGGAACCGAATCAATTCTCTCAAAAGGAAGATGTTACAGATATAGAACAGTATGGTGGGGTTATGTTCAATGTGACATGAACCCAAGGTCAGAGTTGAGGTTGTCTTAATGGTTACAGGACTTAGCTATCAGTTTCTGCTTGGCAATTCTGTGTTGTCGTTTATCTCAAAGGCTGCCATGGAGAACACTTTCCCGAAGATCAGAGGATGAATATTCTTAACCCCTGAAGGAGGGAGCAAACATTCCTGTCTGGGACATTGTTACACAGTGTCCTTTCATCAGTTGCCAAAGCGTCTGCCTGGTCTCACCAATGCAATCAAAAGAAACATTCCTTGAATTTTGGCAGACACAAAAAGCTCTCGTTCACTCATCTCCTTCAGAGAAGAGAATACGACCATCCGAGCTCAGTGTGACCTTACACGTGGATCCAGACCCACAGGAACGTGCCTCACTCTGAACTACTCCTGGGAAAATTAGGGATGGGTCATAAATGCTGGTCTAACCAATCCCAGTGATATCCCTTGAATGAATGAACACAGTTGTGAATGAATACAGACCAACAGATGGAGAGAATGAGAAAGGAATGGAAGTAAAAAGAGAGATGTGGACAAATTATGAATGTTTGAGGGGAGACATAGCTTCCATGAAGTGTCTCATGTTGAACGTATCACATGAAGCATTAAATGTTTTGTTTCCTGGTGAATATTTTGAGTGTGCGTGGTTGTAATTCATCTGACATTTGTAAAGGGAATCAAGACACAACTCCCATAACATATATTTTTCTTCATGTTGTGTCCACACAAATTAAGATGACAAACTTGTGAACGGTAGAAGTCAAACAAAGACACAATGCCCACAAGATGTGTTTTTCTTCACTTTTATTCCTTTCCCCCTGAGCTCTCTCTCAGACATGGACAGAAACACCCCCAATGTTTTGTGAAGGAGAGAAAAGGAGGCGAGGGAAGTTTTCCACGTCCCACGGCTCAAGCAGATAATTTCTCCTCTTCATCTCTTTACGTGGAGAATAACAGGGGAATTCAGGGGGACATGAAGATTGGAGAAAACTCAGAGAGGGGCACAAACTGTGTGGGGTATTTCAGTCTCAATCACTTTTCTTATTTTGATGTAGGGATACATTCACAGATGAGAGTGAAGGGATATTTCAGAGCCCTCTTCAGCTCCTCTCTGAATTTACTCTGGGTCAGAGCATAAAGGGCAGTGTTTGTACAGGAGCTCAGGTAGAAGAGCATTGTCCCAGATATGTCAGCGATCATAACAGGATGGTCATAACTGGGGTAAAAATGGTTGTTGGTAATCTCCATCAGTAAGAAAACACTGACCTTGGGCATCCACAACAATATAAAACTGCCCGAGACAACAAACAGCAGGATGATGGATTTCCGCCTGTTGACCATCTCTGCATCTCCTCTCTGGTCCCTGTTACTGGGAGCTCGGAGACCCCTGCGTGCCCGGTTTGCCAAGACAATGTGCCTGACGGTCAGAGCATTGAACAGCAGGATCAGGAGGTAGGGGATCAATGGGTTCAGCAGCTGGTGGATCCAGAAAAATGCCACCCATCCTGGCAAGATGAAGAACTCTGGTCTGATGCCACAGCCCCAGGGCACACCACCCCATGTGCCCAGAGATTGGTATTTGTAGTAAAATGGAATGTTTCTCAAAATGCTCACTAAACAAACAATGGTTATCACTGAGGCTGCTGTTCTGGCAGAACAATATCTGGCTTTCAGATTGTGGCAACAAATGGCCACAAAGCGATCAATAGTGAAGGCGATGGTCAACCAGACGGAGCAGTCAATAGCAGCATAGCCCATGATGACGTTAAACTTGCACACCGCTGTGTAAAACAGGAAGGAAGCTGGGAAGTACTTGAAACCAAGAGTTTTCAGTATCACATTGAATGCAATGACCAGGAGATCCGCTGTTGCCATGGAAATCAGGTAGATAGATATACCTTTGGTGATGCCACATTTTCCACGAGAGAGAATCACAATTGTCAATAAATTTGCTGGAAGACAGATTGAAACATTATTCCAGGTGTGTGATTGTGAACATTCCCCTTGTTTTGGACCAGGCCAGAACCCACTGAAAACATTTAGACAAAGTAGCCTCTCCCCTATCTTTTTCTCATTTTTAATTGAGATGTGAAGTGAATATTCCAGTTGTGATTCAGCTGGTCAAACCACTCAGCTTAAAATAAAACAGAATTTATTTAAATACTACCATTGAAACATGAACAAAAGAAAGCAGAATTTAGAATAAATTAACTACTGGAAAACTTAACAACTTGACACACAATAATTAACTGTTCCAATCTAGTAACATCCCACAAACACAGCCCTTGGCACAAAGGGAAATTTAAACACAGATTCTTTCAGGCAGGAGGGAACAGCATCCAGAAAGAGATTTCAGAGAAAGGCAGAGGTATTCTTTACAAAGCTTTTAACCTTTCATGTGACTGCTACAGTTACAAAATGAGAAAAAATCTGTAATGGGAGAACCAGCCTCTCGTCTTATATTGTTTAACTAAACTCTTCGACACCTCTGCTTTTCCAGCCTCTCTTCAAAACATCCAAGCACAGAAGTGGAATGTTGGGTTAGTAAGTTTGCCAATGACACAAAGGTTGATGGTGTTATAGATAGTGTCGGGGCTGTTGCAAAGTACAACTAGACATTGACAGGATGCAGAACTGGGCTGAGAAATGGCAGATGGAGTTCAACTTGGATAAATGCAAAGTGCTTCATTTTCGAAGGTTGAATTTGAATGCTGAACACAGGGTTAAAGGCAGGATTCTCGGGAGAGTGGAAGAGCAACAGGCTCTTGTGGTCCACATACATAGATCCCTGAAAGTTGCAACCCAAGTTGATAGGGTTGTTCAGGAGGCTTATGGTGTTTTGGCTTTCACTAACAGGGGGATTGAGTTTAAGAGCTGGGAGGTTATGCTGCAGCTCTATAAAGGCCTTGCTAGACCTTGTTAGGCTTGGAATATTGTATCCACTTCTGGTTGCCTCATTATAGGAAGGATGTAGAGGCTTTAGAAAGGGTGCAGAGGGGGTTTACCAGAATGCTGCCTGGATTGGAGGGCTTGTCTTATGAAGTGAGGTTGAGTTAGCTCAGCCTTTTCACACTGGAGAGAAGGAAGAGGTGACTTGGTCGAGGTGTACAAGGTAATGAGAGGTATGGCTAGAATAGATAGCCAGAGACTTTTTCCCAGGGCAGGAGTAGCTGTCACAATGGCTCATATATTTAGGTGATTGGAGGAAGGTAATATGGTGATGTCAGAGGTAGGTACGTTATGCAGAGAGTGGTGGCTGTGTGGAATGCACTGCAAGATTTGCTGGTAGAGTCAGAGACATTTGGGACATTTAACCAACAGCTGGACAAGCCCATGGATGGCAGTGAATTGAGGGGTGTGTAGGTTGGGTTGACCTGAGATTAAGATAAATACTCTGAACCACATCGCGGGGTGAAGGGACTGTACTGTGCTGGACCGTTCTATGTTTCATGTCCTCGAACCTTTTTAAAATGACAGCATTGTCACGACTGCCATTGTCAGCATTCACATCAAGAACAAGAACGTCTTTACAACAACAACAACTGAGAGGTTTTTGAATTTACAATGACCAGGCGCCTGAAAAGACTTTACCACCTACAGTGCATGTGTGAAAAATGATAAATTTTGGAATTAAGGAAAGGCAGAAGCAAGGTGGACCAAGTTCCCACAAACAGAATGAAAGACTGTACTCGTTGTTTCTGTGCGTGATGCTGATTGAAGTAACCAAGGAGCACTGATACCTTCGAATGTTTCATATCCAAGAAAGCAATCGAATTCAACTTGAAGCTGCATGTGGAATCATCATCTCAGACTGAGGAGGACATCATCAGTAACGCTCCGCAGGATAGGGTTTAGAATTATGCTGAAATTCTGGAGTTTGCTCTGAACACAGAATCTTGAAATTCGAACTATGTAACCCATCGAGCTAAAGCACCTTGACTGGGTTGTTAACGCTAAACTGACTGGGAGTTATAAATCCTCAATGTGCAATTCGGTGAGCTAGCTGCAAAATAGAACAGTAGAACACAGTTCAGGCTCTTTCTGCCAAAATGTTGTGCCAATCTTTTATCCTACTCTAAGATCAAACTCTAAGATCATTTTACTGTCATCCACGTGCCTGTCCAAGTGTTGCTTAAATGTTCTTAAAGTGTCCGACTCTACTGTTACCATTGGAAGTGCATTCCACTCACGCACCGCTTTCTGTTTGATGATCCTGCCTCTGACACCTCCCCTCAACCTTCTTCCAATCACCTGAAAATTATGCCCCTCATGATAGCCGTTTCTGCCCTGGGAACATATCTCTGGTTACCCACTCTATCCATGTCCCTCATCATCTTGTACACCTCCATCAAGTCACCTCTCATCCTGCTTTGTGTCAATGAGAAAAGCTGCAGCATAAACTCGATGCTGTTAAAGTCAATCCTCCTGTAATGAAAGTCAACACACCATATGCCTTCTTAACAACCCGATCAACTTGGGTGGCAAGTTTGAGGGATCTATGGACACCAAGATCCCTCCATTCCTCCACACTGCCAAGAATCCCATCTTTAATCCTGTATTCTGCATTCAAATTTGATCTTCCAAAGAGAAGTTTTCCCACTTTTCCAGATTGAACTCCATCTGCCACTTATCAGCCCAGCTCTGCATCCTGCCAATGTCCCAATTTTTTACTATTAACATGCAGTTTTATTGGTTAATGCCTGATGTCTTTTCGCTGCTCGATGCTCTCTCTTCCACTAAGGGAACTCATGGTTATCAGAGCAACAATATTGGATCTTCGCACAATCCCATCAATCACCATTAATTCAGAATCTACACTTCCATCTTGTAGAGCAAGAACCTAATTCCATTTTGTTAATAATTTTAAGCACACCACTCAATCAGAAAGGGGATTGAAGTAAGAGACCTACTTTCATTTACTTTGCAATCTCCATTTTGTTCAGAATGACTAATGTTTCATGCAAAGAGTGTTGTGGGAAAAAACATATAATGGGCTGTTCACCACGGACAGCCCATGTCGTTATTTATGTTGTACACTGAGAAAAAGGGCTAATCATTTTCAGGTCCAATGTTCCAATATCCATCATCACTCCTTGCTAATATAAATCAGAAGGGAAGTGGGAGAACTTAGATTAACCAGAGGACAGAGAGTGTGCACAGCTGTAAAAAAGGCAAGGATTGGAAATAGGTTGTATCTTGGGGCAGTGACAATGTTTTGATTTGAATTTGTCCCTGAGAAGATATTAAAAGGAGGATATTACTATCATTCCAACACATCACAGGGATTTCTCAGAAGTGATTGCACCTTCTTTCCATTCTCAGTCATGATTATATTGACTAGTATCTGTGGTTATTCATTCTGTGCACGTTTATCTTCCTTTACAAATGAGACTGCTCTGTGGAACCACTTGAAACATTGGAATTTTGACAGGGGCAGAGCATGCCCCAAAAACCTTATTGAATTCTTTGAGGAAGTGATGAAACACATTGATGAAGGTAGAGCAGTGGATGTGGCGCAAATGGATTTTAACAAGGCATTTGATAAAGTTCCCCACAATGGGCTCATTCAGAAAGTGGTCGTAGAGGGTGGTGCTGGAAAATCACGAGTCAGGCAGCATCTGAGGAGCAGGAGAATCCAAGTTACGGGCATAAACCGTTCATCAGGAGTGATCATAACTGCCCAACCAGCTGTGCTTTTCTAGCATCACACTCTTCATTGATGTCCATCATAGGACAAGCCAGACAGAGAACAGCCAGGGAATTCCTAGAGGCATGGCATTCATCCTCAAACTCCATTAACAGACACATCGACCTGGACCCCATATACAAACCACTACAGCTGAAACTGACACCCGAAGCGGCAAGAACAAACCACTATAAATACCGGAAGAAACATCAAAGCAGCGCTTCACAAGAGGCTCCAATAGCACTGATTATGTTCCCGAGCCAGGGAACGAAACGTTTGCAGCAAAAACTTCCAGCTCGGCGAACAGAACCACAACAACGGACACCCGAGCTAAAAATCTTCAACCAGACTTTTCATGCACTCTCTGTCTTCTGGTTAATCAAAGTTCTGCTACAGGAATCATCATAATTTTAATCGTTTCTAACATTGAAAACTGCAGAGAACTACAATGCCAAAGTGCTTGGGGAGACTTGTACATCAAACACAGAAAGCTGGCAGACAGGAGCAGCAGATCATCAGGAAGGTCAATGGAATTTGTCCCTGACTTCCAGGGGGTTGTAGTATAAGAGTAGGGAATTCTTACTGCAACTGAACAAGGTTCTGTGGAGACCACATCTGGAGAAATGTGAGAAGATTTGGTCCCATCATCTATCATTTCATTACAGGCAGTTCAGAGAAGGTACTGTAGCAAGATCCCTGGAGGATTTGTCTCGTTTGCAAAGATTACACAGGTTAAGACGGTAGTCACTGAAGTTAAAAAGAGTGGGAGGTGACATCATTGAAAGAATGAGGATTCTAAAGGGGCTGGACAGGGTCAATGCTGAGAGGATGTTTCCCCTCATGGGAGACTCTAGGACAAGGGGGCACAGTCTCAGAATATAGGAGCTGAAATTTAACACTGAACTGAAGGGAATGTCTTCCCTCAGTGGGTTGTGAGTCTTTCAAAATCTTTGCCATTGTTAGCTGTGAGATATAAAAAATCTTTTGTATATTTTAGGCTGCCTTACTAGATTCTCGATCAGTCGGAGGATCAAGGGTAATTGGGGAAGAGCAGGATGTGGGGAATCTAAGATCATCCGAGATCTGATTTATTAGTGAAGCAGGCTCCAGGGGTAATTTCTTCAGGTTTTGGGGTTTATTCTGCTCACGCTCTCTATCCCGCCATCCCTGCACCCCCCACCATTTTCAGTTCCAAGGACACTGGGCAACCTCTTTCCTCTCTCCATACAACTGAAGATTCACATTCCTGGGAACATTCCGGATAAATGGCACTGCAGCTTCCCCAAGGTCACTCCTTCAATCAGTCCATCCACACCCGCTTCCAAAGTAATCCATCAAATATTTTGCCATGAAACACAGACCGAACTACAAACACCACACTCAGTAACGGGGAAGATCTCCTCACCTGGAACACAGACAATTGCAAAGAAATGGAAGAAAGCGAATAAGATCTGTAGAATTATTGGTCCTTGCATTGTTAATGTTGGGTGATCTCATTCATTAACTCTCGCGCAGGGCTTGGAGTCTGGACTGAGCTCCTGAGATAAGAATCAACACTCATTTATACATGATCGTAAACCATGTGTGATGTCTCATGTTAGTTCAAATCTAGTCAGCACTCTCTTCAACCCCATCCCCATTACATAGCACAGTTCCACTACACTGGTTTATTCCATGTGGAGATGCAAAAGGATTGCAAACAGCACTCCCTAAGGAATGTTCCGTAAAAATAAAACTTGTAGTTGTTTTCCAAACACTTTTCTGACAGCATTCATTATTATTATTTCTTGTTCATCTCCTACTTTCTTTCAGTTTAGTTTCACATCAGTCACTCAATATATTATTGTCCATGGAGGGCTCACATCCTGGAATTAAGGGACAGCAACAGACTGCTGTCCTTTATCTTCTCGAGAGGATGTTTTCAACGGTGCATTGTGTATTAAGGAGCTCAGAAATAGTACTTGCAATTGAAATGATCTTAAAATAATGGGAAACATTTTATTTCTCAGATTTTAAAATGAACTTGAAACACATTTCTAATCAATATCAAAATGTAGCAATCTTCCACTGAATAAAACAATAAAGCAACGACATGGATTTCAACCGAGCCCATTCCTGCTCCATCAATTGGAGTCCAACTCAACCCATCCCCATCCAACTGAGTCCATTGGAACTCAGCTGTGCTCAGCTCATGGATGTTTTACACACCCGAACTCACACTGTTCGAGATCAACACAGCACCCAGGTGCAATGGTTCCAATTCCAAAGGAACCCAATATCACGGCACATTCAGCAACAGTTGTGTATTTGTTCATATCACTGAGTTGCTAAGTTTGTTCCAGTCAAGTTAATACACACACTGGACAGATCTGCTAGCGATTCTGTGTTTTACTCTTTGAAGCATGGATTCAGTGTTCTGCATAATGGCAAATGATGGATCGACTAATCAAATTATCATTAAGAAAGAAAGTACTTTGTTGCAGTTATTGTCTGGCACTTATCAGGATCATGTGCAAGAATGCAAATTCAAGTGGAAAACCACCATTGATACTGTATGGTTCAGTTTAAAGTCACAGACTGGGAATGTGAGTACTTACCAGTGAACATAGAACAGTTGCTATGGAAGTGATGATAGACACGAACAGCATATTTAAAGTTGGTCATAAAGTAAACAAAGAGTTTTCCACCTGATGGAGAGACTGAAATTTTGGTTTGTCATGGGATCTAATGGTGGAACTGCAATGTGCCACAGAAAGGTCAGCTGTGTCAGTTTCCACATAGTGAGAAATTTAACGTTGTACCAGGAAAGCAGATCCAACCATCCCTGTGTGACAATCAGGGTGAGGAAGTTGAGAAACATTCAAGATCCTCAGAGCAGTGCCATCCTTCCTCAATGGTGTTTGAAATGGAAAGGGAACCCAGTTAGGCTTCAGTTTGATAAACTCTTGGTTACACTTGATCTGTGTAAGTTCATCGTTGTGTAAGGTACCGCTCCTCAGGAAGATGGTACTGGGCTTTGGAGAATGTAGAGTGTGGATTCAACTGAATGACAGGAGGAGATAAAGGATGGGATGATGTGTGTGGAAAGGGGGAAACAGGAACGGGTGTGTGGGCGGGGCAAACAGTCTTAAATGTCAGCCAAGTGCATTGAAAGACTGACATCATAAAGTACCCCAATCATTCAGGTAGAGTGAGGATCTGGAAACCTTCCCCCCAGTCACTAACCATGTTGGGAATGAATTACATCCTGCATTATTAGCACGGGCACAATTCTCTGGTACAGACAAAGGGTGAGTGAGGAAAATGGAGCTGCACCATCTGACTGAATGATATGCGGAACCAGTGGCCTTCAGAATTCAACCTTTCTGGGTCTCTGAAAGTGGGGTTCAACTGTCCCTTTCAACAGGGGGTTTTCAGGGAGAGCAGAGGACAGGTGAGGGATAGCTGTTAGATCTTCTCTGCTCTCTCTCCAGTGGCAAACACATCCCTCTGGAAACATGCAGTTTGCTGTCTGTGGTCTAACCAAGTTTATCCCACTCTGCACTGGAACTCAAGCCCCACTATTTACTGAGTCATCCAAAAGTTGAACATTTGATTAAAGCGCCAAATTGCCCAAATATACACATCGTAATAACAGAATATGGGCCTGCAGCTTTCATTGCTATTTAACTGTTTAACATAATCAAACCAGTTTAAACCAATCACAAAAAAAAGCTGTGTTGAAATGCCAATCTGTAACTACAATTTAATTATTCTCTCTTTTAAGAAATCCCATCCACATAAACAAAGTCTGAGAAGACACAGATATCCCATTTTGCGATAAAGTGATATGGATGTTTTCGCTTCACTGACTTTTCCGTACCCTGGTATTCTCCATGCACTTGGCTGCAGTGACCTGTCCAGGGAACAAACAAGAGATTGTCACTGTGCTGAACACACAACAGCTGGTGCTATTTGGAAAACTAACCAAAATAGCATTTCTGATCAGAATTGCAACGAATGTGCATGTACACGCGCGAGCGCACGCTAACGCACACACTTATTCTCTCTCTCACACACACGCACTTACACACGCACACACTCAAACTCACCCACACATGTACACACACTCATATACATTCACAAATGTGCTCGGACGCAGACACGCATGCACTTACACACAGACACACTCACAAACACATGCACACAGATGCACACTCAAACACACATGTACGCGCAAACACACCCATATCGATTCCACACACACACAGTTACACACGCACACTTTTTTTTGGATTCATTTCTTCTTCAATGAGACAATAATGAATATAAATCCGATCATTTTGATGCTAACTGCCTTTTCCCTCAGGTGGGGAGATTTGAATGCGGGACACAAAAAATGGTGATTAGAGAAAGATTTAATAAAGACATCAGAATCGAACTTTTTACACAGATGGTGCGGATTGACCTTTCTGAGCAAGTGGGGAATGCAGGTACATTGACAAAGTTTAAATGACATTTGGATGGATACATGAATTGGAAAAGTTTGGAGGGACATACACCATGAGCAGGCAGGTGGGACTAGTTTAGTTTAGGTTTGTTGTTGGTCTGAATTTGTTGGAATGAAGGGTCTGTTTCCGTTCTCTCTGAACCAAGGACTATGACAGTAGCTTATTCTAAGACTATAACCACCGTCCTACACAGTGTCCTTTTGTTCAAAGCAATACCTTTTCCCACTTGGGTCCATGGTCCATTCTGAACACAGGTGTGGAGGGGCCAGTTTTGGACTGGGTGGACCAAGTCAGAAATCACATGACACCAGGTTATAGTCCAACAGGTTTATTTGAAATCACAATCTTTCAGAGCACAGCCCCTTTGTCAAGTGAAGTGAGAGTGAAGCTCTCAGAACACAGAATTGATAGGCAGGGAGACCTGGGCTGGGCTGGGGGGTGGTGGGGGGAGGTGAGGGAGAGGTTGCAGAGAGATCAAAAGATCATGCAAATGTTGTGAGTGGAGTGTGGAATAATAAGTTTCTGCAGGTGACAAACGGTGTTAGACGGTGTGAGGGAAGTGTCAACAGCTGAATAGCGAGTGAAGGGATGGTGTATAATCTGATTAAATGAGGCAGAGAGATAATGGCAACGAATTAATCAGAATGTGGTGCTGGAGACAAACCAAATGTCTGGAGTAACATCGAACACAAACAGAAGATGCTGGAAAAGCTCAGCAGGTCCAGCAGCAACTGTGAGGAAAAGCAGAGGAAGGGTCACAGGACCCAGGATTGGCGATTGTTGCTCAGTGTCCATTCATCTTCTGTTGTAGTGTCTACACGGTCTCGCTAATACACCATGCCCAGGGCATCTTTGCCAGCAGACCAACACAGTCAATAGAGTGCCCTTCATCGTCTAGTTCTTCCTAGGAGTGGATGACTACGCCATGTTCCTCACAGCCTTTAACAAATCATTGATAGAGACAAATATCTCACCATGATCAACCCTACGTCTCCACTTCTCACCTTCAAACCACCACCCAACCTTAAACAGACCACCGTTCCCAACAAACTGCCCAGCCTTCAGGATCACATTGACCACAACGCCGCACAACCTTGCCACAGCACCCTCTGCAAGACATGTCAGATCATCACCATGGATACTACTATCACACGAGGGAACACCATCAACCACGGGCGTGGCAGAGACTCATGTGACTCGGACAATGTTGTCTACCTCACATACTGCAGGCAAGGCTGCCCCGAGGCACGGTATATTGGTGAGGCCATGCAGACGCTACAGCAGTAGGTGAATGGACACCGCGCTTAAATAGCCCAGACAGGAATGTTCTCTCCCAGTTGGAGAACAATTCAGGGAGCAAGGTCATTCAGCCTCTGATCTTCTGGTAAACGTCCTCCAAGGGTCGCCTTCGAGATACACAGCAACGCAGAATCATTGAGCAGGAACTGATAGCCAAGTTCTGTACCCATGAGGATGGCTTCATCTGTGATCCTGGGTTCATGTCATTCTACAACTAACCCCACCACACAGTTCTACATCTATAAACACTAACTTCATGTTCAGTTTTGACGCTATCACCTGGATAACCTGCTAGAATCTCTCTACTGTTTTAGTTTGTGTAGTTTTGTATTACTTATTACATTGTTTTGACACTCAGTGTGTGCCTCTTGAACTTACCATGTTATTCCAGTCATGTCAATTCACTCCAGCACCACATTAGTTTTATTTATTGTAATTATGCCTCTGTCTCAATTAATCAGATCATTGACCATCCTTTTACATGATATTCAGGGATTGACACTTCACTCACACCATCCGTCATGTCTGATCACCTGCACGGTTTTGTTACTCAGCCTCTCAATAGCTCTCTTTAGATTGTCTCAATTTCCTGGCATTATTCTGCCATTATCTCTCCGCATGTAACATCTGTCCACGTGAGCTTCCCTCCACTTCACCTGATGAAGGGGCAGCGCTCCGAAAGCTTGTGATTTCAAATAACCTGTTGGAGTATAACCTGGTGTCATGTGATTTCTGACTTTGTGCATCCCAGTCCAACTCTGGCACCTCCACATTATAATGTAGTGAACGAGTTTGTCTTTAGACACGGAGAGGAGCAGAGAAAGGGAAACCTGGGAGGTTCAGTGAAGAGAAGGGAAGTTAGGATGAGGTGATGTCCTTGTAGAGTTATCACGGGCTGTTCATCCAATGTTCTGAGAACCCGAATCCACATTCCACCACAGAGATATCCCCACACTGAAAATCTGGAGATAAACTCAAAAGGAACATGAAACAGTTCATCATTGTTGCTGGATAAAAAGCCATCTGGTTCACTCATATCCATCAGGGAAGGGCAAACCATCATCCCTGTTTGGTCTGACCCGACAGGTGACTCCAGACCCTCAGAAAAGCGCTTCACTGTGAGCTACCAACCCCTCCACCGGGGAAGTTAGGGATGGGTCAGAAATGCTCCTTTAGCCAATCCCAGTGATATACCTTGAATGAGTGAACACAGTTGTGAATGAATGTAGATCCATCAGATGGAGAGAATGCGAAAGAAATGATAGTAAAATGAGCGATAAGGACAAATTATGGATGTGTGGAGACAGAAATAGCTTCAGTGATGTGTCTCAAGCTGAAAATATCACTTTAAACCTTAAAGTCTTTGTTTCCTGGAGAACATTTTGAGTGTGCATGATTATAGATCGTGTGAGATTGGTGAAGGGAATCACATAAAACCAAGACACAACATTAACAACGTACATTTTTTTTCTGAAGTCGCACCAATGTGCATTATGTCAGGATTGTGAAAGGAATAAGGTAACACCAAGGCACAAAGTACATACTGTACATTTTTCTTTATTTTTCTTTATTTCCTCCCGAATACTCTCTCGGACGTGAACAGAATCACCTTCAATGTGGTTAAAGGAGAGAAAAGAAGGTGAGGGAAGTTTTCCAGTCAGACGGGAAACTGACCGTTCTCATACCCTTGGACAGGATCCAGCGCACGAGGTAATCCAGACCACTGCCTGCTGGGCGGAATATTAAAATACCATCCAAAATGCGTTGCACTCCACAGGGCTTTGGGGAATGGGGCTATTGGAATGGTGTCTGTGCTGGAAGGGATATCAGGCAGGGTGTTTATTGAGAAGCAGAGTGTGTCAGAGATTTATCAGTCATCTGAAACCTCACAGGAAGAATGAGATGCCCATAAATTGACACCTCTTGAAAAACTGATCTTATTTTCTTTAAGGATGTGGGACAACTGTATTTCTCAAGGAAAGGTTTGATTAGGAGAAGTCAACATGGCTTTGCATGTGGAGATCATGCCTCACAAATTTGTTAGAGTGTATTGATGAAGTGAACAGGAAGGTTGAAAAGGGCCGGCCGATTTGTATTTCAGTTCGGCCATTGATAAGGGTGCTCTGGAAGGTTAGATCGCACGTAATGCAGGATGAGCTGGCAAATTGGATACAAAATTGGCTCGATGGTAGGATGCAGAGCATAGTAGTGGAAGGATGCTTGTCAGACTGGAAGCCTGTGACTAATGGAATGCCTCAGGGGTTGGTGCTGGGACCATTACTGTTTGTTATCTATATCAACCATTTGGATGAGAATGTACAAGTTTTGACATGCTTCGTCAGTTTGCAGATGACACTTAACAAGGTGGTATCTTGGACAGTGAGGAAGGTTATCAGGAATTGTAGCAGGATATTGACACCTGGGGAAATAGGCTGAGAAATGGCAAATGGAGTTTAATGCAGTTAAGTGTTTGGTCTCGCATATTGGGAAAGTCAAATAAAGGGAGGAGTTTCATGGTGAATGGTAGGGCCTTAAGGAGTGCAATGGAACTTGGAGTTCAGGTTCACAGACCTGTGAAAGTGGAATCACAGGTAAACAGGGCAGTGAAGAAGACTTTTGTCACATTGACCTTATCAGTCAGGGCACTGAGTAGTGAAGGTGGGAAGTTATGGTGCAGTTATCCAGGAGCGGCTGCACGGAGACCATTGTGTTCTGTTTTGGTCACTTTGTGATTGGAAGAATGTTATCACACTGGAAAGAATGTAAAAGAAATTTACAAGGATGGTGCCAGGACTCAAGGAACTGAGTTATAGGGAGAGTCTGGAGAAACTAGGACAATTTTCTTTTGAGAATAGGAGACTGAGTGGAGACATTATCGAAGCATCTAGCACCATGAGAGGCATGGATCGGGTAAGTGCACTCAGACATTTTCCCGGGATTGGGAAATTGAGGACGAGAAGGCATCAGCGTAAGGTTAGAGGGGAAAGAATGAAAGGGAACCAGAGAGATTTTTTACACAGAGGGTGATATGGATATGGGATGGGCTGCCAGTGGAAGTGGTTGAGGGGGGTACATTAACAACATTTCAAAGGCATTTGGACAAATACATGGAGAGGAAAAGATTGGAAGGATATGGGCTAAGTACAGGGAAATGGGGGTTAGCGTGGATGGATATTTTGGTTGGCATGGAGCAGTTTGTACCAAAGGGCCTAACTCCATGCTATAGGACACTATGCATCGATGAGAAATGGTGAGAGCACAGAGAGGGACAAAAACTTCAGTCTTAATCACTTTTCTTATTTTGATGTAGGGATACATTCACGGATGAGAGTGAAGGGATATTTCAGAGCCCTCTTCACCTCCTCTCTGAATTTACTCTGGGTCAGAGCATAAAGGGCAGTGTTTGTACAGGAGCTCAGGTAGAAGAGCATTGTCCCAGATATGTCAGCGATCATAACAGGATGGTCATAACTGGGGTAAAAATGGTTGTTGGTAATCTCCATCAGTAAGAAAACACTGACCTTGGGCATCCACAGCAATATAAAACTGCCCGAGACAACAAACAGCAGGATGATGGATTTCCGCCTGTTGACCATCTCTGCATCTCCTCTCTGGTCCCTGTTACTGGGAGCTCGGAGACCCCTGCGTGCCCGATTTGCCAAGACAATGTGCCTGACGGTCAGAGCATTGAACAGCAGGATCAGGAGGTAGGGGATCAATGGGTTCAGCAGCTGGTGGAGCCAGAAAAATGCCACCCACCCTGGTAAAATGAAGAACTCTGGTCTGATGCCACAGCCCCAGGGCACACCACCCCATGTACCCCAAGATTGGTATCTGAAGTAAAATGGAATGTTTCTCAAAATGCTCACAGAACAAACCATGGTTATCACTGAGGCTGCTGTTCTGGCAGAGCAATATCTGACTTTCAGATTGTGGCAACAAATGGCCACAAAGAGGTCAATAGTGAATGCAATGGTCAGCCAGACTGAGCAATCTTTCACGGCATAGCCCATGACAATGTTAAAACTGCACACTGCTGTGTAAAACAGGAAGGAAACTGGGAAATATTTGAAAAGCAGTGTTAAAAGTATGATATTGAACACAATGACCAGTAGATCAGCTGTCGCCATGGAAATCAGATAGAGAGAAGTACCTTTGGTGATGCCACACTTTCCGTGAAAGAGAATCACAATCATCACTAGGTTAGCTGGAAGAGACATTGAAAAGTTATTCCATATGTGGGATCAGAGACCTTCACTGCTCCAGTGTGCACCAAGATCAACAACAACAAGTAAAGGAAAGAATTCAAACAGATGACCACCAGATGCCTCATAGTCCTTTATAGTCTACACTGAAATCTTTTCCAATAATGTTCACCTTATATGTCAGGATATTGATAACCAAAATTGAGTTGTGACAGTCATCTGATTAATTCCAGATGTTAGCAAATTTTGAGAAGCTCAGCGAGCAAATTTACATACAGAATTGCAGATTTATTTTGTTTGGTTTGTGTGGAATGTTAATTGAGGGAGGGATATTGGTGAGGAATCCCAGGAGTACTGATGCCTTCTGATCTTTAATATCCAACAACACAAGCAGAAGTGGCTTTGTCTTGATATCACATCTAAGGTTAGCATCTCAGACTGCCCAATATACCAACAGGACTGCAGGAAAAGATTTGAATATTGCGTTGCAATTCTGAATTTACATTCAACAAAGAATCTTCAGATTTAATGTTTACCACATATTGAACCAAAGTAAGTGAGGAGTGTGAGAAAGTTAAATTAACTGGGACTAATAAATCCAATATAGACAAGTGGATGAACTGGTTGCAAGATGGACAAAATTGTCTCATTCTCCGTCGTTCCACTTCGAACTCTCCCTTGGACAACAAGACAAATGTGCACAGAGTGAATGAGTGATGATACATTTCCAACTGAAGATGGTTTGTGGCTTGGTGTGGAAATGGCAGGGGATGGTTTTCCCATATATCTGCTGCCCTTATCCTTTTAGATGGAAGTGATCATGGTTTTTACAGTGCTGTCTAAGGAGCATTGGTGTATTTCTGCAGTTTAACTTAGCAATGGCATCCACTGTTGGTACCACAGTCCTGCACATTCTTCCAGTTCAGAATGAAAACCAAATTCCATGTTTGCTGTTTGGATTGAACCCCTCTCTCCCATTCCCTTCAGCAGTACATCCCGGTCTCTAAACACTCACTAAAATAAAACATTGTTCCTTCAAAGCTCATTTGTTTCTCTTACCAATTGTATTCTATCTAACAATCCCTTCCAGTCTGCAGGTTGGCCAGTTAGCTTTACATCATTGACACCATCACATGTAGGGCTTACCACAAAGGCTAATTCATTCTGTCAGAATTGGATTCCATTGATCATTCCTGCAATGTTATAAATTACACAAGTGTCCTGCATTCATGGGGATGCATAGACTGATGGATTGGTAGAGCACTGATGGTTCCATTCACCTCATAACACCGGGCTTGTGATGCAGGTTTCTGTACCTCCCCTCAATTTTACACTGTGACCTGTTAGTTTCATCTTTAACCATTCTTAATCAGTGCACATCTTAAAATGTGGAACTGTCATCTCCCTCCAGTCCCTTCGGAATCAGTGAATTGAGCTGACAACAATCCCTGGCTGGAAATGGAAATCTCCGTTCAGTTTTGGTCTGAGTAAGAACTGCAGAGAATCGATTTCCTCGGCTTACAAACATCTAGTCACCAGAACCATTCCACTCCTCTGTTCTATCAACACCATTGATCAGATGAAGCACTTTGTGAAACTTTCCAGTCCCTGGACAGTGTACAATTCTCTAAAATCTCTCTATGTATCCACTGTTACCGAATTTCTTTTTTTAAGATGTTCATTACAAACTTCACTTTACGGTGCGTGCTCAGGGACAGAATTCAAATCAAAGTAATGGTATTGCTTAAACATCAAGCCAATTTCCAAACCTTGACCTTGTACCACTGTGCACAATGTCTGTTCTCTGCCTAATGAAACTCCTGGTATGGGAGACATCATTTTCCTTTGACTTGTTGTCATAATTTTAATCATCTCTATTGTTGAAAACTGCAGAAATCTACAACACAAAGAGACATGGGGAAACTTGTGAATGAAACACAGAAAGCGAAAATGCAGATGCAGCAGGTAATCGAGAAGGGCCATGGAATGCTGGCCCTTGTTCAAAGGGGGTTAAGAGTAGGGGATTAGTGCAAGGTGCTGGGGAGACCACATCTGGAGAAATGTGAACAGTTTTGATCCCGTTATTTCAGGAAGGTTAGCATTTTGCTTCAGACAGTTCAAAGAATGTTCACCAGAAAGATCCCTGATGTGGAGAGATTGTCTTATGATAGAAGTTTAAACAGATTGGACTCTTGTCACTGCAGTTTAGATAATGGAAGGTCATATCATTGTAAGAATGAAGGATCTTAAGGGGCTGGACAGGGGAAATACTAAGACAATGTTTCTCCTCATGGGGAAGTCGAGGCAAAAAAGGGCCCAGTCTCAGCGTATAGGGGTGAAAATTTAAGATTGAGATGAGGAGGGATGTCTAATCTGAGGATTCTGAGTCTTTCATATTCTTGACCATTGATAGCTGTGGGGTATAAAATGACCTTTTGCATATCTTCGGTTCCATGACTAGATTTTTGATCAGTCAAGAATCAAGGGTTATGGGGAAAGAGAAGAATGTGTGGAACGTCGGATCAGCCAAGATTTATTGTTGAAGCAGACTGGAGGGAAAATTCCTTCAAGGTTTATTCTACCGACGTCTCTACACACCCGCGTCCAACCCACCCCACACACACCTCCACATCATCTCAAGTTCCGAGAACATTGAGCAACCTCTCCTCTCTCCACATAACTGATAAAATTCCAATCAATTGGCACTGCAGGTTTCCTCCAATCAGACCATCCACATCCCGCTTCCAAACTAATCCATTAAATATTACACATAAAACACAGACCGAACTATAAACACCACATTCAGTAACGGGGAAGATCTCCTCACCTGGAACACAGACAATTGCAAAGAAATGGAAGAAAGCGAATAAGATCTGTAGAATTATTGGTCCTTGCATTGTTAATGTTGGGTGATCTCATTCATTAACTCTCGCGCAGGGCTTGGAGTCTGGACTGAGCTCCTGAGATAAGAGTCAACACTCCCTTATACATGATCGTAAACACCGTGTGGTGTTAGTTCTAATCTATTAAGCAGTCTCTTTAAAAGCATCCACATTACATTTCACACTCCCACAACACTGGAATATTCCACATGGAAATGAAAAGGGATTGTGAACAGCACTCCCTAAAGAAAATTCCTTGAAAAAAACGTGTTATTTTCCAAACCTTGGTTCTGACAGCATTTGTTTATCTTTATTTTGTTCATCATCTATCTTCTTTCAGTTTTGTTTCATGGGTCAGTCACTCAATCTAGTATGTTATTGTCGATGGTGGGTTTACATCCTGGAATTAAGGGACAGCTATAGGCAGCTGTCCTTTATCTTTTCAAGAGGATGTTCCCAACTGTACTTTGACTTTTCCGTAGCACAGAAATTGTACTTGCAATTGAAATAGTCTTAAAATAATAGAAATCATTATGTTTCTCAAGCAGATTTTTAAAATTCACATCAAACTCTTTTGTAATGAATGTCAATTAGTAACAAACTTACCGCTAAATAAAACAATAAAGCAATTACATGGACTCCAACCGAGCCCATTCCTGCTTCATCAGTTCCATCTTCATTCAACTGAGTCCATTGGAACTCAGCTGAGCTCAGCTCATGGATATTTCACACGTCTGAACTCAGTCTGCTCAAGTTCAAAACAACACCCGGGTACAATGATTCCAATTCTAAAGGAATGTCAGGGCACGTCTAGTACCAGTTATGCGTTTGTGGAGATAGTGGAGACTGCAGTTGCTGGAGATTAGAGTCAAAACGAGTGGTGGTGGAAAAGCACAGAAGGGTCAGGCAGCATCTGAGGAACAGGAGAGTTGATGTTTCAGATCTCAGCTCTTCATCAGGAATGTGAGGGTTAGTGCAAAGTGGGCTGAGAGATAAATAGGAGGGTGGTAACTCGGAATGCAATTGATGGATGAAGGTGAGGGGTGATGGTGATAGTCAGTGTGGCGGGTGGAGCCGATAGGTGGGAAGGAAGGTGGACAGTTAGGACAGTTCAAGAGGGTGGTGTCGAGTTGGAATGTTGGATCTGGGATAAGGTCGGGGGGAGAGGAGATGGGGAAACTGGTGAAATCGACATTGATCCCACGTGGTTGGAGAGTCCTAATGTGGAAGATGAGGCGATCTTCCACCAGACAGCGGGTGGCTAGAGTTTGATGGGGGAGGAGGCCCAGGATCAGCATGTTCACGGTGGTGTGGGAGGGGATGTTGGAGTGGTAGGGGGAGTTGAAGTGGTTGGTCACAGGGCAGAGAGTTTGTTTCGTGTCTGTGTGTGTGTGTGTGTGTCCTGGAAATATTCTCTGAAACATTCAGCAAGTTGGTGCCCTGTCTCCCCGGTGTGTAGGAGACCACATTGAGAGCATCAAGCACAGTTGATGTGGTTCGGGAACATCTCTGTCAGATCTTGAGAGATTCTCTGCGGCCTTGGATGAAGTTGGGGTGAGACGTGATGTGGTAGGTTCTACACCTCTTGCAGTGGCAGGGTAAGGTGGCGTGAGTGAAGGGTGGGTTGGTGGGTGGTGGGCGTGAACCTAATTAGGGAGTCGTAGGGGGAATTGTCTCTGCAGAACAAGGATAAGGATGAAGAGGAAACTACATCCCTGGTTGCAGGGTCTGACTGTAGGTGGCGAAAATGGCAGAGCATGATTTGTTATTTCTGGATATTGGCACTTGGCACATTCCCTTGCCACCACTGTAGTCGTAAAACTTGTGCCCACATCACCCCCTCACCTGAATCTAAGGTCCCAAAGGATCCTTCCACAACCGACAGAGATTTACATGTTCCTCCACACACCTTGTCTCCTGTGCCTATTGCTCTCGATATGGTCTCCTCTGCACTGGGTAGACAGAGCGCCAACTTGCTGAATGTCTCAGAGAACACCTCTGGGACACAGGCATACAGCATCCTCACCAACCTGTGGCTGAAAACTACAACTTCCCCTCCCACTCCACCAAGGACATGCAAGTCCAGGGTCTCCTCCACCGCCAAAGTCTGGCCACCCACTCCCTGGAGGAAGAACACCTCATCTTGTGCCTGGAATCAACATTGACTTGACCAGTTTCCTTCTCTCCTCTACCCCCACCTTATCTCAGATCTAACCCATCAACTTGGCACTGCCCTCTTGAACTGTCCTACCATCCATCCTGCATCACTGTTATCTGCTCCACCCATTGCTCTGAACTATCGCTGTCACCACTTCCACTTTCATTGACCTATCTTCTTTCTAGCTACCTTCACCCCGCCAGCCCCAGTCCCTCCCATCTATCACCCAGCCCCCTTGGACACACTCTCTCACCCCGCATTCCTGATGAAGGGCTTATGCCCAAATCATTGACTCGCTTGCTCCTACTACCAATACTGACCAGTTATGTGATTGAGCCAATCACCAAGTTACTGAATTTGTTCCAGTCCGGTTACTGCGCACTGCTGGACAGATGTGCTGCCAATTTTGTGCTGTGCATTTAAAGCATGGAACCTCTGTTATAAATCCTGACTGATAATGGACTAACTCATCAAAGTATGAATGCAAAAGGACTTACTTTGTTGCATTTTTTTTTATTTTGCACACATTAGGACATCGAGCAAGTATACAACTTCAAGTGGAGCCCCAACAATGATACTGTATGGGTTGGTGTTAAGACATGGACTGGGAATGTTAACACTTACCAATGAACATGGAGCAGTTACTAAGGAAGTGATGAGAGAAATGAGCAGGTCACAAAGTAGGTAAAGGCAGCTTTCCACCTGATGGAGCCACTGGAAATTTGAGTTCTCATGTGATCGAACGACTGAAATGACTCGTGTCACAGAAAGGTCAGTTGTGGTAGTTTCTGCATAACATGAAATTCAACGTTGCATCAAGAAAGCAGATCCATCTCTCCGTGTGTGACAATCAGGGTGAGGAAGTAGAGAAACATTCAAGGTGGTCAGAACAGTGCCATCCTTCCTCAATGGTGTTTGGAATGGAAAGGGAACCCAGTTAGGCTTCAGTTTGATAAACCCATGGTTACACTTGATCTGTGTAAGTTCATCACTGTGTAAGGGACCGCTCCTCAGGAAGGTGGTACTGGCCTTTGGAGAATGTACAGTGTGGATTCAGCTGAATGATACGGGATGGGATTATGTCTGTAAAGGGGGAAAGAGGAACAGGTGTGTGAGTGGGGCATGAAGTGTTAAAATTTGATCCAAGTACATTGAAGGACTGACATCATAAAGTACCTCAATCATTCAGGTAGATTAAGGATCTGGAAACCTTCCCCCCAATCACTAAGCATGCTGGGAATGAATTACATCCTGCATTATTAGCACGGGCACAATTCTCTTCTACAAACAGACAAAGGGTGAGTGTGGAAAATGGAGTTGCACCATCTGACTGAATGATATGCAGCACCAGTGGGCTTCAGAATTCACCCTTTCTGGGTCTCTGAAAGTGGGGTTCAACTCTCCCTTTCAACAGCGGGGTTTTCAGGGAGAGCAGAGGGGAGGTGAGGGAGAGCTGTTAGATCTTCTCTGCTCTCTCTCCAGTGGCAAACACATCCCTTTGGAAATGTGTAGTTTGCTGTCTGTGGTCTAACCAAGTTTATCCCACTGTGCACTGGAAATCAAGCCCCACTATTTCCTGAGTCATCAAAAAGTTGAACACTTATTTAAAGCAACAAGTTGCCCAACAATACACATCATACTACAAGAATACAGGCCTGCAGTTTTCTTTGCTATTTAACTGTTTAATATAATTAAACCAGTTTAAACCAATGACAAAAATTGCCGTGTTGAGTTGCCAAACTGTAATGAAAGTTTAATTGTTAGCTCTTTTATGTAATCCCATTCACACAAGCAAAACCAGAGAAGACACAAATATTATGTTTGTTATAAAATTTCATGAAGGAAACACTATTCAGTCGTTCCAGTTGAGTTGGCAGGGACTGATATGTTGTTCTCTTTAAGATTCTTTTGATCCCTTCCAAATGTTTGATGATGACATGAGTTTGCAGGAACACCAATTCTCAATTTCCCATTCGCTGTTTGAAAATGTGTTGTTTCTGTGTCTCTGGAAGTAACTTCCAATTGTCCTTTTTAACAGAGGGTTTTCAGAGAGAACAGAGGAACACTGAGAAGCATTACCTATCTACCAGGGTGTCTTCATTCAGTTCCCCATGCAGATAGGGCAGAGAGTGATACGCATGCTCTGTCTTCGCAGGCTGGTTCCGAACCCTGTATTCTCCACACAATGGGCTGTCGTGAGTGAGCAAGAGATTGTTACTTTGCTGAGCTCTCCTGAATACACCACAACTGGTGCATGTTGTAAAATGGATTCAAATCGTGTTTCTGATCAGAATGATTCTGAATGCACACACAGACACACACACGCACACATACACGCCCACACGCACACATACACACACAAACACTTAAACTGATGTACACATTCTCACACACACACTCACACATACATACACACACACATACACTCACACACACACACAGATACACACACGCACACATACACACACACACGTACACACAAACATATGCACACATTCCCACACGCACAAATTCTCACACACACACGTACACTCACACACACACTCATATACCATCCACTCACACATGGACACGTACACACGCGCACACTCTCTTTTTTGGGATTACTTTCTTCTTTAAAGAAAAAACAATGAATATAAATCTCACAATTTCGATGATCGTTCTCTTGTCCATTTCTGACACCGTGCCCTTTTGTTAAAAGCAATACCTTTTCCTACTCGGATCCATGAACCAACAAAGTAAAAGTGCTCTCACTCTCTCGGCGGAGCAGGTACCGACTGTCTGGTGGTGTTTTTTTTTAAGTCGCGGGTATAGTCCAATTTTAACGGCTAAAATTTAAATTTTTTAAGCGCCTAGAGGACCCGGAAGCTGGTGTCGCGCTACCTTACCTGGGAAGGTTTTTTTTTCTTATAAAAGCGCGCAGGCGAGGAACCCGAGGCACTACAGGGGTAGAGCCTCCCACCCGCCCTCCTCCTCTAACCTAATAATAAGACCCGTTCTGGTAAGCAGGTAAGTGCTGCATTTTGCTTGTTTGTTTCTTTAGATCTAGTTTTTAAAATTTACCTTTTAGAGGGATGGCAGCGAAGGCAGTGCAATGTTCCTCTTGCAACATGTGTGAGGTGAGGGAAGCCATTAGCGTCCCTGCTGATTACACTTGCAAGAAGTACACTCATCTCCAGCTCCTCCAAGACCGTGTTAGGGAACTGGAGCTGGAGTTGGATGAGCTGAGGATCATTCGGGAGGCAGAGGTGGTCATAGGTCAGAGCTTTAGGGAAGTAGTTACTCCGAAAGTTATAGAGAGATGGGTGACAGTGAGGGGGAGTGGGAGGAAGCAGCCAGTGCAGGGACCTCCTGCGGTCATTCCCCTCAAGAACAAGTATACCGTTTTGGATACTTGTGGGGGGGACGACTTACCAGGGGTAAGCAACGAGTTTCAGGCCTCTGGCACGGAGCCTGTCCCCGTTGCTCAGAAGGGAAGGGCGGAGAAAGGTAGAGCGATTGTTATTGGGCACAGATAGTTCGGGGCACAGATAGGCGGTTTTGTGGGGGCGACAGAGACTCACGATTGGTATGTTGCCTCCCAGGTGCAAGGGTACGTGATATCTCTGATCGTGTTTTCTGGATCCTTAAGGGGGAGGGGGAGCGGCCCCAAATCGTGGTCCATGTTGGCACCAACGATATAGGTAGGAAGAGGGGTGAGGATGTTAGGCAGGCTTTCAGGGAGCTAGGTTGGAAGGTTGGAACTTTATCTTCTACACTTTGAGCAAAGATCACTTTAGAATTCAGGAAATGAGTACCCAACATTGAACAACATCCGATAAGCACTAATCTCATTGATTCAAGATATTTCTTGCTACCTTAGTGTGGGATATTGACTGAGCGAGGGAGATTGGTGAGGAAACCCAGGATTACTAGTGTGTTGGGATCTTTCTTATCCAATAACACAGGCAGAAGTGCCTTTGGCTTGAAATCACATCCAAGAGCAGCCTCTCAGACTGCCCAGTACCTGGCAGCATTACTCTGCAGGACAGGGTGTGAATAATGTGCTACAATTCTGGAACTCACTTTCAACACAGAATCTTCAGATTCAACTTTTACCACACATTGAATCAAAGTTCGTGAAGAGGGTCAGAAAGCTAAACGAAGGGGAGTCACCAATACACAATACGCAATTTGGAGAGCTAACTACAAGATTGTCTCATTCAAAGTTGTTCCACACAGAGCTCTCCCTTGTACAGTGAGATAAATGTGACCAGAGTGAATGACTACAGACACTAGTCAATGTATTCATGACCGAGAACAGACAGGAGTTGAAATGGCCTCCTAGAAAATCCATGTGAGGTGTTGGAATTCACACCCAGAGTAAATGACTAAAGCTATAGCTATCCTCATATTCTACATTTGTGGGCGGCACGGTGGCACAGTGGTTAGCACTGCTGCCTCACAGCGCCTGTAGATCCGGGTTCAATTCCCGACTCAGACGACTGACTGTGTGGAGTTTGCACGTTCTCCCCGTGTCTGCGTGGGTTTCCTCCGCGTGCTCCGGTTTCCTCCCACAGTCACAAAGATGTGCGGGTCAGGTGAATTGGCCAAGCAAAATTGCCCGTAGTGTTAGGTAAGGGGTAAATGTAGGGGTATGGGTGGGATGCGCTTCGGCGGGTCGGTGTGGACCTGTTGGGCCGAAGGGCCTGTTTCTACACTGTAAGTCTAATCTAATCTAGATTAGTAAGGCGCACTGATGAAACATAAATCTAATAAAATCTTTATCTTCGTGGACAGCATAAATAAGAACTTGGTCTGTCTGTGACCAACAGCACCATTTTTCTCATAGCCCCCTCTGAACTACACAAAGTTATTCAAAATAACATTGACATTGGAAAACAAACTAAATTAACTCCTTCATAAAAATCTACTTTCCGTTTGAGTGGTGTTCTTAAAAATCATTAACAAACTGAAATTGAAATCTTTACTCTACAAAACTGAAGTCTGGGTGTTGAGTTAATAGTGATTTTAATCAATGTGCAAAGTGTGAATATCATTGCTCTGTGAACCGTGAGTTCTCTTCATGGAAGGGAGCAACTAGCAGTTACAAGATAGTAGGGAGTCACCAATAAAATGACACAGTAATTGTAAAGAGGTGTTTTCTTATCAAGACAATGCTGGGCATTGAATTGATTATACAACCGGAAATTGAGTTTTTTTTTATTCAGTCTTGACTTAAGGGTGTAGCTGTTTGTTCCAGTGAGACTCACTCATCCCTAGTTGCACCTTTGAAAAGGTGGGGGGGTGAGCTGCCTTCTTGAACCGCTGCAGTCCATGTGCTGTGGGTAGACCCACAATGTCCCTGATGGAGGGAATTCCAGGATTCTGACCCAGGAAGGAAAGGCCGATATATTTCCAAGTAAGGATGGTGAGGGGCTCGGAGGGGAACTTGCAGGGGGGTGGTGTTCCCATGTATCTGCTGTCCTTGTCCTTCCCATGTTCCCTTGTCCTTCATCATGTCTTTGGAAATTGCTGTCGAAGGAGCGTTGGGGATATTTCTGTGTTGCATCTTGTTGATGGTACACATCGATGGTACCATAAACCTGCATATTCTTCCACTCCAGACTGAAAACAAAATTCCACCCAGGGTGCCCGGAATGAACCCCTCTCTCCCATTCCCTTCAGCAGTACATCCCAGTCTCTACCCACTCACTACCATGAAACAGTGTTCCTTCAAAGCTCATTTGTTCCTCTTGCCCATTAAATTCTATCAAACCATCCCTTCCAGTCTGCAGGTTGGCCAGTTAGCTTTACATCATTGACACCAGCACATGTAGACCTTACCACAAAGGCGAATTCATTCTGTCAGAATTGGATTCCATTGTTCATTCCTGCAATGTTATAAATTACACAAGTGTTCACCATTCCATGGGGATGCATAGACTGATGGAATGATCGAACATAGATGGATCCTATTCAAGTCATACCCACTGGTCTTGAGAGGGAACTTTCTATCTCATCATTCTTGTATCTCCCACACTTTATTTGTACTCAACCTGAGACGATGTTTCCTCTGATGGGGAAGTCTAGGACTGGGGGGTACAGTCTAAGCATAAACGGGTGAAAATTTAAGACTCAGTATTATCTTCTCTTTGAGGGTTGCGAGTCTTTTGAATTGTTTGCTACTGACAGAAGTGTGAGGGGTAAGAGTCCTTCTGCATGTTTAAGGCTGTGTCAATAGATTCTTTTTGTCAGTTGGTGAACAAACTGTAATGGGGAACCGAACAGAACAAGAGGAAAGTTGGACCAGGCATGATCTGCTTTATCGGTCAAGCAAACTCCAGGGGAGTTTTCTTCTGTTTTTAGTGTTTATTCTGCCCATGCCCAGTACCCTCACCTCCAACCCCACTCCCTGTCACCGCCAGTTCCAAGGATATTGAGCAGCCTCTTTCCTCTCTCCATACAACTGAAGATTCTCATTCCTGGAAACATTCCAATAAAATAGCACTACAGATTACAATGTCCCTCCTTCAATCAGTCCATCCACAACTCGCTTCCAAAATAATCCATCAAATATCTCACCATAAAACACAGACAGAACCATAAACACCACAGTCAGTAACGTGGAATGCTGTTCACAATCCTTTAGCAGCTCCACATGGAATATACCGGTGTTATGGGAATGCACAATGTAATATGGATGGCTTTGAAGAGAGTGTTTAGTAGACTGGAACTAACACCCGATGTCACACACGGTGTTTACGATCATGTATAAGGGAGTGTTGATTCTTATCTCAGGAGTTCAGTCCAGACTCCAAGCCCAGCGCGAGAGTTAATGAATGAGGTCACCCAACATTAACAATGCAAGGACCAATAATTCTACAGATCGCATTCGCTTTCTTCCATTTCTTTGCAATTGTCTGTGTTCCAGGTGAGGAGATTAGATTACTTACAGTGTGGGAACAGGCCCTTTGGCCCAACAAGTCCACACCGACCCTCCGAAGTGCAACCCACCCATACCTCTACGTTTGCCCATTACCTAACACTACGGGCAATTTAGCATGGCCAATTCACCTGACCTGCACATCTTTGGACTGTGGGAGGAAACCGGAGCACCCGGAGGAAACCCACGCAGACACGGGGAGAACGTGCAAACTCCACATAGTCAGTTACCTGAGGTGGGAATTGAACCCGGGTCTCTGGCGCTGTGAGGCAGCAGTGCTAACCACCGCGCCAGAGACCCGGGTTCAATTCCCACCTCAGGTAACTGACTGTGTGGAGTCTGCACGTTCTCCCCGTGTCTGCGTGGGTTTCCTCCGGGTGCTCCGGTTTCCTCCCACAGTCCAAAGATGTGCAGGTCAGGTGAATTGGCCATGCTAAATTGCCCGTAGTGTTAGGTAAGGGGCAAATGTAGAGGTATGGGTGGGTTGCACTTCGGAGGGTCGGTGTGGACTTGTTGGGCCAAAGGGCCTGTTCCCACACTGTAAGTAATCTAATCTCCTCACCTGGAACACAGACAATTGCAAAGAAATGGAAGAAAGCGAATGCGATCTGTAGAATTATTGGTCCTTGCATTGTTAATGTTGGGTGACCTCATTCATTAACTCTAGCGCTGGGCTTGGAGTCTGGACTGAACTCCTGAGATAAGAATCAACACTCCCTTATACATGATCGTAAACACCGTGTGTGACATCGGGTGTTAGTTCCAGTCTACTAAACACTCTCTTCAAAGCCATCCATATTACATTGTGCATTCCCATAACACCGGTATATTCCATGTGGAGCTGCTAAAGGATTGTGAACAGCACTCCCTGAAGGAATAATTCTCAAAAAATAAGTGCACTTGTTTACCAAACTGTGTTCTGCCAACATGTGTTTTTCTTCATTTGGTTCATCATTCCGCTTTGCTCAGTTTTGTTTCACGTGTCAGTCGCTCAGTATATTGTTATCTACGGAGGGTTTGCTTTCTGGAATTAAGGGACTACAAGAGATTGCTGCCCGTTATCTTCTCGAGAGGACGTTCCCAACTGTGCTTTGAATATTAACTAGCACAGGAATTATATTTGCAAATGAAATGGTCCTAAAATAATAAATATAATTCTATACCTCAGACAGATAACAATATTCATGTCAAAATCTTTTGCAATAAATAAAACAAAATAAGCAATCAGATGGGTTTTAACTGAGCCCATTGCTGCTCCATTAATTGGAGTCTAACTCAACCCATCTCTATCCAACTGAGTCCATTTGAACTCAACTGAGCTCAGCTCATGAAGCTTTTACACATCTGAACTCACTCTGCTCGAGTCTAACACAACACCCAGGTGCAATGGGTCCAATTCCAATGGAACCCAATTTCATGGCACATTCAGTAACAGTTATGTGTTTGTCCCTATCTCTAAGTTGCTTAGTTTGTTCCAGTCGAGTTAATATGCACAGCTGGGCAGATCTGCTGTCAATTTGTGTTTTTTTCTGTTTGAAACATGCATTTGGTGTTGTTCATCCTGACAAATGATGGATAATCTACTCAAAGTCGCATTGAAAAACAAAATACTTTGTTCTAGTTTTCATCTTACGGTCTTCAGGACATTTGCAAGAATGCAAATTCAAGTGGAAAACCACCATTGATACTGCATGCTTCGGTATTCAGACACGGAATGGGAATGTTAGCTCTTCCCAAAGAACATGGAACAGTTGGTAAGGAGTGATGAAGGAAACGGGCAGTTTATTTAAAGTTGGTCACAAAGTAAACAAAGACAGGTTTCCACCGAATGGAGCAACTGAAAATTTGAGGTCTTCTGTGATCTAATGATGGGTACTGCCTTGAGTCACAGAAAGGTCAGTCCTGGTAGTTCCTTCATCACAAGAAATTCAACGTTGTACCAAGGAAACAGATAGATCTATCCATGTGTGTCATTCAGGGTGAAGGGGTAGAGAAACATTCAAGGTGGTCACCGCAGTGTTAACATTCCTCAGTGGTGTTTGGAATGGAAAGGGAACCCAGTTAGGCTTCAGTTTGATAAACCCTTAGCTATACTTGATCTGTGTAAGTTCATCACTGTGTAAGGGACCGCTCCTCAGGAAGGTGGTCCTGGCCTTTGGAGAATGTACAGTGTGGATTCAGCTGAATGATCGGAGGAGATGAAGGATGGGATGATATGTGTGGAAAGGGGAAATCAGAAACAGGAATGTGGGTGAGGCATGGAGTCTTAACATTTGAGCAAAGTGTATTGAAGGATTGCCATGGTAAAGTAGATCATTCAGGTAGAGTGAGGATCTGGAAAGCTTCCCCCCAATCACTAACCGTGCTGGGAATGAATTACATCCTGCATTATTAGCACGGGCACAATTCTCTTCTACAAACAGACAAAGGGTGAGTGAGGAAAATGGAGTTGCACCATCTGACTGAATGATATGCAGCACCAGTGGGCTTCAGAATTCACCCTTTCTGGGTCTCTGAAAGTGGGGTTCAACTGTCCCTTTCAACAGGGGGTTTTCAGGGAGAGCAGAGGAGAGGTGAGGGAGAGCTGTCAGCTACTCAGTTATCTTGGCTTAGGAGAGAGATAAAGAGAGAGAGAGAGACGGAGACAGAGACAGAGAGCGAGAGCGAAAGAGAGAGAGAGAGAGATAAGAGCACACTCTATGCAGTCTGTTGCCCATCCTCAGGGATGTTGAAGAATAAATGCTGGCCCAGATAGTGACACCCATGTCCTGTGACTGAGTAAAACATAAAAGTAGGTGGGAGGAGTAGCAGGGTTGGAGGAACAAGCCTGCAAAGGCCATAGATGGCCAAGGATGTTACAGATGTGGACAGCATAGTGAGGCTGGAAGAGATTGCAGAGAGAGGCAGGTTTGGAGGGGCTGAAGAAATTCACGGTGATCAGACGGTAACTTTTATGAGTCAATGCGGCAGTCAGAGAGTCATTGATGTCTACAGCACAGCTCATCGGGTAGATGCTGGCCAAACTATTCTAATTACATTTTCTAATACTTGGTCCATATCCTGGAATATCTCGCCATTGTAAGTACATTTCTAAATACTTCTTCAATGTTAAAAGGCTTTCTGCTTGTACCACTCTGACAAGCAGAGAGTTCCACTTTCCCACCACCATCTTTGTGAAAACATTTCCCTCACATCCCATCTGAACAACCCGCCCTGACCTCAGATCTATCTCCCTGGTTCTCCATGCTTCCAATCAAGGGGAAAAGCTATCTCCTGTTTCCCCTGTCAGTGTCCCTCATAAAGTTACACATCTCAACCATGTCTCCCCTCAGTCACCTCTGCTCCAAGGAAAGGAACCCACTCTGTCCAATTTCACCACATAACTGAAACCCTGTCCAGCCCAGACAACACGCTGGTACATCTCCCTCTGTACCCTCTCCAGTGTAAACACACCCCTCCTATCATGTGGATTCCAGAACTGAACACAATACTCTCGCTGTGGTCTAACTGAAGTGCACTGGAAATCCAGCCCCACCATTCACCAAGTTCTCAAGAATGTGAACATTTGATGAAAACACCACATTACACAATTGTGCACAAATATCCAACTTCTGTTAAAGGAATATGCACACCTTTTTAGCATCACCGTGAAAAGAACTATTTCTTGCAATCAGATTATTATTAACAAATTTCAAAACCTGTGTGCAATCGCCAATCTGTAACTGTAACTTTATTGTTCACTCTTCAAAGACTTTTGTTCACACAGAGAGATGCACAAAAAGGATGGAGAAGTTATGATAATTATGCGTGGAGGTAAAATAAAATCAAGGAAACATAAATTAATAGCTCCAGTTCAGATATGTTTCTCTCTTTCAGAGTCTTTTGATTTTTTCACAAGTTTGATGATGGATGAGGTTCTGGGGACAGCAATTCTCAGTCTATCGTTCACTGCTTGAAAATTTGACATTTCTGCTTGCCTGGAATTGATTTCCAATTGTCCCTTTTACCAGAGGGTTTTCAGGGAGAGCAAAGGAACGCCAAGAGGGAGCACTGAGCTATCAGGGTGTCTTCATTCAGTTCCCCATGCAGAAAGGAGAGAGTGATATGGATGCTCTGTCTTCACAGGCTGGTCCTTACACTGTATTCTCCACGCACTTGGCTGCACTGACCTGTCCAGGGAACAAGCAAGAGACTGTCACTGTCCTGAACTCTCCCGAACACACAACTGGTGCTGATTAAAAACCAATCAAATTGTGCCTTGCCTGAACATACCCTCTCTCTCACACACAAGCACACACACACATACACACACATCCGCACACTGTCACACTGTCTCACTGTCTCACACAGACAGATGCACACAAACACGCACATGCTCTGTCTCTCTCGCTCTCACACATACACAAACGCGTGCACACACACACACACACACAGGTCGGCACACTGTCACACTTTCTCATTGTCTCACCCAGACAGATGCGCACACACGCACACACACACACATGCTCTGTCTCTCTGTCACACATACACACACACAGATCTGCACACTGTCACACTTTCTCACTGTCTCACACAGACAGATGCACACACACGCACATGCTCTGTCTCTCTCTCTCACACACATGCACACACGCACACAGAAACACACAGGCTCTCTCACACACTCGCAACAATTTTTTTTGAGATACTCTCTTGCTACCCCAACAAGACAACAATTTATATAAAACTGTCAATTTGCTCCACTAATTGTTTTCAAATTGAATCAGTTTTACCGCTCAGTTTTCTTGCTAGAAGAGCAACATTCTGTCCCATTTTTGTTTGCGGACAATAATAAAAGTAATAGTGCCTTCACATGTCTCCACCCTTAAGAGAGATGAAGCAACTTTCCCAAGATGCATTTATTCACCAAGTGCCTGATATACAGACAACAGAAAACAAAACTTACCTCCATTGGTACTGAATCATAGCTGATACAAGATTTTTTATGATGTTTTATCACCTTCCATTTAAATTGTTAACTCAATCCTTTGATTTTACACTCTTGACAATTCACCTACTTCCACATTATCTTTCCAACTGAAGGTACAGCCCCTAACTGCCATCTTTGAGAAATAGATAACAGCAGTTGGTTATTAATGAGGTCAGTCTCTGGGTCCAGCAAGTCTGGAAAAGTCCTTACCTCAGGAAGGTGATCGATGTTGAATGGTAACTGGGATATCGAGGAGGATAGGGTCAGCCTGTCAGGGAGAGGTCACAGATTGGATTGTTTTTGGACTGTGTTTCCTATTTGTGTGGCTATTGATGCTGCAGTATACAGATGTGAAATCTTCACACCTAACTTCCCTTCTCAGCCCTCGGAAGCTTTAGAGAACAGAAAACTAAATTATAAGTATGACTGCCTTTATCTGAGTGAACTGTAAAGTGGCTCTCATCCACATCATCAGAAAATCAGCAAAGGAAAATTCATCCCTATCCATGAACCATCCTATAAACCGCTGAAATAATCTGGTCAGTTTTCTTATATACTTTAGTGTGTCCCTGAACTGTGTTAGTTTGTCTGTCTGTCTACTGTGTGAATGAGACTGAAATCAAAGCTAATGGAGTGTAAAGTGTAGACCAATGGGAATACTTTGCTGGTTATATTTACTCTGTTAAAATTACTCCTTTGTTAATAAATTGCTAAGCCCTTCAGATTCAATGACTTACAGTGTGGAAACAGGCCCTTTGGCCCAACAAGTCCACACCGACCCTCTGAAGAGCGACCCACCCAGACCCATTCCACTACACCTAAACACTATGGGCAATTTAGCATGGCCAATTCTCCCAACATGCACATCTTTGGACTGTGGAGGAAACCAGAGCACACGGAGGAAACCCGCGCAGACACAGGGAAAGCATACACACTCCACACAGACAGACACCCAAGACGGGAATGGAACCTGGGTCTCTGGTGCTGTGAAGCAGCAGTGCTAACCACTGTGTCACTGTGCCGCCCACCATATCTACCCTATAAACCAGTGTCTTGAATTGATTATTCACAGAGTCTGAAACAGCTATTTAAAAGACTGTTTAGGAAGTATTGTGTCAATTTTGAGGGTCTATAAATGAGTTAACCTTACGTGTTGTGAATACAGAGGGAGGGAGGATGATTTAATCCATCTGTCTCCATGCTGTAACAGTACTTCAATATCATGTGACCTTCCCCAGTCTCAATGGACAATGAAATGCACCATGGGATTGCAACTGATTCAGGATGAACCCCATCACTCTCCTCCTGCTCCAATATTCAACGTTCCTGTCGGGACTAATGGATCACAGGGTTTAGGGAGAAACTAGGAACAGGGGACTGAGTTGGATAGCAGAGTACAGATATCCAACCTTCGCATTTTCTCTGTAACCTCCTCCAGACTGCCTTCCTATCACTGTAACCTCCTCCAGACCCCCTCCCTATCTCTGTAACGTCCTCCAGACCCCCTTCCTATCTCTGCAACCTCCTCCAGACCCCCTTCCTGTCAATGTAAAGTCCTCCAGACCCCTTTCCTGTCACTGTAACCTCCTCTACAGCCCCTCCCTATCTATGTAACCTCCTCCAGCTCCCTACAACATTCCCTATCTCTGTAACCTCATCCAGCACCCATTCCCCTCCCTATCTCTGTAACTTCCTTCAGCATTGAAAACCCTCCATATCTCTGTGAATTCCTCCAGTCGCTGTACCCACCTATCTCTGTCACCTGATGCGATCGCTACATCCCTCCCTATCTCTGTCATCTCCTCCTGTGTCTACACCCCTCCCTATCTCTGTAACCTCCTCCAATCCCTACACCCCTCCTATATCTCTGTAACCCCCTCCAGACCCTACACCCCTTCCCTATCTCTGTAACCCCGCTCCAGCCCCTACACCCCCTCCCTATCTCTGTAATCCCCTCCAGTCCCTACACCTCCTCCCTATCTCTGTAACCCCCTCCAGCCCTACACTCCCTCCCTATCTCTGTAACCCCCTCCAGCCCCTATACCCCTCCCTATCTCTGTAACCCCCTCCAGCCCCTATACCCCTCCCTATCTCAGTAACTGCTCTCTAGCTTGGTAAACCCCTCCAGACCCTATCCCGTCCCTATCTCGGTAACTCCCTCCAACATTTTCAACATTCTCTGTATCTGTTTGTGGAGATACCTGAGAGACTGGATGAAAAAAATGCCCATCACTTTGTGGGAAACTTTAGAACCCCATATCTGTGTGAAAATATTATTTCACGAGGATAAAAAAATAGTTGTGAACATGTCTCTACGGGCAACGAGAAAGATTCCAGAAGGAACTAGTCAGTGAGAAACAGAAAACAGTATCAGAGGTGTGTGATTTCTCTCTGCATGGATCTCCATCAATGGGCAGTGTTGCAAGAAATATTGAATATTTTGATTATTAAGCTCATGAAAAAATGCCTTCTGTGTGATAGAGGTGTTTGCTATTTTTTCTGTCTTTCACCCAATAACCTGCTGTTGTCAGCAAAGTCTATGATGCTTTGTGTGGGTGTGTCACAGTGACAAACCCCGAGATTAATGAATCCCAAAAATTAATGATTCCAGAACCAGGGGTCACAGTCTAAAGGTACGGGGTAAACCATTTAGGGCTGAGACCAGGGGAAATGTCTTTAACCACAGCGTGGTGAGCCTTTGGAATTGTTTACCTTTGCAAACTGTTGAGGGCAAAGCAATCGATGTTTTCAAGATGGAGTCAGATACCGTTCTGAAAGCTAAAGGGATCTAAGGGTATGAGGAGAAAGCAGGAACAGGGGACTGAGTTGGATAATCAGCCATGAACATATCAAATGGGATTGACAATGAATTGATGGGACGAATGGACTACCCACGCCCCTATGTTTTGTGTTTCAAGATGATCTATCAATTCAGGTTTCATTCTGGGATTGAAAATGTGTTGCTGGAAAAGCGCAGCAGGTCAGGCAGCATCCAAGGAGCAGGAGAATCGACGTTTCAGGCATGAGCCCTTCTTCAGGAAGGGCTTATGCCCGAAACGTCGACTCTCCTGCTCCTTGGATGGTGCCTGACCTGCTGCGTTTTTCCAGCAATACATTTTCAGCTCTGATCTCCAGCATCTGCAGTCCTCACTTTCTCCTTCATTCTGGGATAAACCTTGTTTCATAGTACAATCATCTTGGACATCATCACGTTGTGTATTCATTCTTGTTTTGACTAATTACCCACTGACTGTTGTGTGTAGAGTGAGGAATCTCATTGCTGTGTGCAATGTTTCATTTCTTGTCACATATGAACGACCACATTTGGCCAATCTGTGATGTGGGGTGGTTCCTCACTTGCTCTGGAACAAAAGGTGGAAAAATAAAAGGAGAAGTCCATTCAGCCCTCTGAGCCCATTCTGTCACACCATAGCTGTTCGGTTCCTCTGCTTGTTTGACCATCATGCCTCCACATGCCTTGGCACTCTCACCCAACCAAGACATCACCACCTGAGCTTCGACATGGGCAAACACTGAACTGAACTCTGGGAGAAAAGCAAGGCTGGTTCTCCAAAGGGAGATTTCAAGGAAAGATCAAATTTATTTCTGATGGAGGCACTCATCGTGTCTGTTGCACTGGGGACCTGTTCTGGAGTGGGAGAATTCTGCTTTCACACTTCCTGAATAAAATGGAACATTTGTGTCTCAAATGGTGACTTTGTACAGCAGGATCAAAACAAGGCCATTTCTCTTGGTTTCGTGTCGACAACTATGTCTCTCTCTGCATGTCACGGGGAACAGTGTACCAAATTCACACAACTCTGGGCTTTAGTCACTACACCCACAGTGACACAGCCAGTGACTGACATAGAGACAGATTTCAAATAAGTTGCCCATTTCCTAAACCAAGCATCGCCAATGTAGCAAGTATCAGTTTAAAAAACAAACACACTTATTTGTTCATGTAAGTCCTTGGGGTGGGAAAGGGGAGAGATTAGAATTTGTTCCATCTCTATTTTCTCAAGGCCAGTGTAGAGGGAATGTACAATGTCACAGGAATGTGCTTAATGAGCCTGCTCAGTACACTGGAATAACATGGACTGTGTCACAGGGGGTGTATCATACTGTGTACACAAGGAACTATTGACAATTCAGTTTCTGAACTTTTCCTGTAGATTCAGCGAATAGAGTCACCCATCAATCAAAGACCAATAATTTTAGCAATTTGATTTTTTTTCTTAAACTGTCGTCAGGTGTGGAGATCATTTTAAATTGTGAAATTATTGTAGTCTGTGTAAATCTAATTGTAAGGCATTGGGAATTTGACTTTGAAATCTATAGCCGAGTGGTATGACTTTGAAGATATTAATCAAGAAACTGCAGTATCTCTGCAGTATTTCATACACTGTACTCAGGGAGATAATTGTATTAAGGATAAGAATCATCAGTGTGGTGAATGAATTAAAGAACTTGTACTTTGTCCTCACAACTGAGAGAGATGTTGAGAAATCCTTTAGGTGTTTAATGCAGGGACAATACAAGTAAAGGGAAAGTGAGGTCTGCAGATGCTGGAGATCAGAGCTGAAAATGTGTTGCTGGAAAAGCGCAGCAGGTCAGGCAGCTTCCAAGGAACAGGAAATTCGATGTTCTGGGCATAAGCCCATCATCAGGATGAAGAGCTTATGCCCGAAACGTCGAATTTCCTGTTACTTGGATGCTGCCTGACCTGCTGCGCTTTTCCAGCAACACATTTTCAACAATGCAAGTAAAGGGTGAATAACATTTCACTGCAAGATCATTTGCACTGCAGTATCATTCTTTTGCCAGAGGGAAAGGATTCTTGAAAGGACCAGACATGAAATAAGATTTATTCCACTCATCAATACAGAATAAATTGCATTTCTTCCTGCGTAGATGGTGGGTTTGATATTAAAGGGGGAATAATTTCTAATGGACTTTTGAATAAGTGCAGGAAAAGATCAAAATCAAAGAACTATAAGGAAAGATCAGAGGAGTGAGACACTGAGACCAGTTAAATATTTCTTTCCTAAATCAGCGTTATGATTGGATTGGGATCCTTCTGTGCTCTATAATTCTGTCGATCTCTGAAGGGCATGTCCTTATATGAAACTCAATCATGGAAGAAGCCTTGCATAAGTTACAGCTTTGGATGAGAGAATAAGAGAGAACCACTCACTCTTGAAAGTAGGCGTTAGTTTATAGAACATGGAACAGTAAAGCACATGAACAGGCCCTTCGGCCCGTTATGTCTGTGCCAAAAATATTATTGCACATTCTGAATATATTTTGCAAGCATGTTGCAACGATGAGGGATATATTTATGGGTGAGAAATATGATTATAGTTCAAGTAGTTTTAAATGTATAGTGCGTGGGAAATCCTTATTCAGCAAAACCGGTAAAGGACTGTAATCATATTTCTCACCCATAAATGTATCCCTCATCATTGAAAGGGAGGAGATTGCAGAGCCATTGGCCTTGATTTTTATGTCTTCATTGTCTCCAGGAATAGTGCCAGAAGTCTGGAGGATAGCAAATGTCGTTCCCTTGTTCAAGAAGGGGAGTAGGGATAACCCTATAACTATAGGCCAGTGAGTCTCAATTCTGTTGTGGGCAAAGTCTTAGAGTGAACTGTAAGGGATGGGATTTATGAACTTCTGGATAGGAATAATGGGATCAAGGATAGTCAGCATGGTTTTGTGTAGGGCAGGTCGTGCCTCACAAACCTTATTGAATTCTTTGAGAAGGTGACGAAGGAGTTGGACGAGGGTAAAGCAGTAGATGTGGTGTATATGGATTTTAGTAAGGTGTTTGATAAGGTTCCCCATGGTAGGCTATTGCAAAAAATACGGAGGTATGGCATTGAGGGTGCGTTGGAAGTTTGGATTAGGAATTGGCTGGCTGGAAGAAGACAGAGGGTAGTAGTTGATGGTAAAGGTTCATCTTGGAGTGCAGTTACTAGCGGTGTTCCGCAAGGATCTATTTTGGGACCTTTGCTGTTTATAAGTTTTATAAATGACCTGGAGGAGGGGCTAGAAGGTTGGGTGAGCAAGTTTGCGGGTGATACGAAAATCGGTGGAGTTGTTGACAGTGAGGAAGGATGTGGCAGGTTACAGCGGGATATAGATAAGCTGCAGAGCTGGGCAGAAAGGTGGCAAATGGAGTTCAATGTAGGTAAGTGTGAAGTGATTCACTTTGGTAAGAGTAACAAGAAGATGGGGTACTGGGCTAATGGTCGGATACTTGGTAGTGTGGTTGAGCAGAGGGATCTTGGTGTCCATGTATACAGATCTCTGAAAGTTGCCATCCAGGTCAATAGTGCTGTGAGGAAGGCATATGGCGTACTGGCTTTTATTGGTAGAGGAATTGAGTTCCGGAGTCCTGAGGTCATGTTGCAGTTGTATAAGACTCTGGTGCGGCCGCATCTGGAGTATTGAGTGCAGTTTTGGTCGCCATACTATAGGAAGGATGTGGAAGCACTGGAACGGGTGCAGAGGAGGTTTACCAGGATGTTGCCTGGTATGGTAGGAAGATCGTATGAGGAAAGGCTGAGGCACCTGTGGCTGTTCTCATTGGAGAAAAGAAGGTTTAGGGGTTACTTGATAGAGGTGTACAAGATGATTAGGGGTTTAGATAGGGTTGACCATGAGAACCTTTTTCCACGTATAGAGTCAGCTATTATGAGGGGGCATAGCTTTAAATTAAGGGGAGGTAGGTATAGGACAGATGTTAGGGGTAGATTGTTTACTCAGTGAGTTGTGAGTTCATGGAATGCCCTGCCTGTAGCAGTGGTGGACTCTCCCTCTTTATGGGCATTTAAACGGGCATTGGATAGGCATATGGAGGATAGTGGGTTAGTGTAGGTTAGGCGGGCTTGGATCAGCGTAACATCGAGGCCCGAAGGGCCTGTACTTCGCTGTATTTTTCTATGTTCTATGTTCTATGAAACATGCTCGCAAAATATATTCAGAATGTGCAATAATATTTTATTCATTAGTGTTATGTTAGTGCCACTGACTGGGCCAGCATTTATTGTGGAGTGTCCAGTTATAAGTCAGCTAAGGGTCTGGAGTCACATGCAGGCCTGACGGGGTAAGGACGGCAGTTTCCTTTCCAAAATAAACTGGGTGGTGGTTTTCCTTTGAGGAATCATCACGGAGTCATTATTAAACCCTGAAATCCTGACTGCTTTTGACTGAAGAATCTACAGTTGGATTTGAACTGACATCCTCAGGAGATTAGTACAGTGTCTGGCTTAACAGCTTTGCATGATATCAGAAGGCCGTCAGCTAGCCTACAATTAAGGGCTTGATAGTGTGGGCTAGGTAGTGTTGGCATCTTCACCTTTCTGCTCTGACTTTCCTCATTTTTGACTGTGAACCGGGAGTTGAAATTGAGAATTGTAATGTCACCTTTGAGCAACAGTGTATTCCCTTTAAAATAAAGAGTATATTATTCTGCAGCTTGCTTTAGGAACTGGCCTGGAGAGATAATGCCCATCAATCACTGCTTTAAGAGCATTGTGGGTGATTCAGCACCGAGATAGTGATACGCTTGTGGAAGATGGCTGGACGTTGATTAAGGGAGGACCAGTGCTGGACAAATACCCACAGACCATGTTGAAAAAGAAAAGGGAAGTAAACATTGAATTGTGGGAGACTACAATGGCTGTAAGATGTGTACATTCTCCGGTATCCTTTTGGGAGAGAGAGGTTGAGACAGAGGTGACAAATGGTCTGTTCCAAGCTAATAAAATGAATAGCTTGTGAGGCCTTGGCTTTTTTTTAAAATGTGGAACAATAGAAGCAGCATGAAGGGATGGACACAAGCTCCAACAGAAACAGGATTTTACTTTAACTTTTAGTCATTACTGGGTCTGGAAGTTGGATTTGGAAGCTGTTATTTCTCGTTTTCTTACACCTGAAGGTTTGCCGACTCTCCCTGCTGCTAGAATTGCATGTGAGACAATCTATTTTACTGAATTTCCCTTTGCCATGGGTGCGTTTTTGGTGTGTCACTAGATTGGAACAGTTACTGTTTAAAATAAGCTGTTATTATGATAAGGTTTCCAGTAGAGTTCAGTTTTACCAATTCTTCTTTGTTTTGTTGTTTTTATTTTAACTGTAGCACAAGAATAGAATGTATTTTGCTTCAAGCCTGGTCATTTGAACAATCGAATTGCAGCTGGAACACAAAACCTTATTCTTACTTTAAAAATTGGAAAAGTTAGAGTAGATGTGGGTTTGCTCACTGAGCTGGAAGGTTCGTTTTCAGATGTTTTATCATCATACTCGGTAACATCATC